>NC_052512.1:29617454-29657792 GCF_014356525.2 Nilaparvata lugens
TAATTCCAGTTTTATATTTGAAAATTCCTGAATTTCCATTCAAGATGTATTTTCAGCTAGACTCAGAAGCTGAAGATTCTCCTATAAAGACACCTTATAAACACTTCGGGTACTCAACTTTCAATTCAAATATTAAAAGAGTAAAATATTTCTCAAGTTTCATTGAGAAACATTATGTGTATTTCATTCATTACATTATAATTTATTACAGCTATACCTCAATGCCCTCAAATTAATAAAAACAATATAAAAATCTTGAAGTAATCTTTATTAAACTTTGAAATAGTTCAACAACTCTTTTTAAAAAATAAAGGGTTCTTCAAGATTTTTATATTGTTTTTATTAATTTGTTGAAGAGTAGTAGCCCATGTGAGTCAAGTGTTTCCCAATATACTCTTATTTTAACATATTTAATATAAAAATCTTGAAGTACCCTTTATTAAACTTTGAAATAGTTCAACAACTCTTTTTAAAAAATGAAGGGTACTTCAAGATTTTTATTAATTTGTTGAAAAGTCTCCGAAGTGAGTCAAGTGTTTCTCAATATACTCTTATTTTAACATATTTGATGCAATTTCATCAAACTTTTGAAATGTTTCAACACCGTAAGTTAGTAGGCTAAACTTGGAAATAACTTTCGAGAAACCATTTCTGTTAAGTGAAAGAGATGTTATGAAAAAATTGTGATTTTTCCATTAATTATTATACTTTTACACTATATTAACCTTCCGGTAGTCGCGCCCTACTCAACCACACGAGCAGTCGCGTGTTGTACTGTCAAAACATATTAATTATTTTTTTTACATCTTTATTGCCCATAAAAACAAATACAAAATAAAAAACTTACAAAAGAAATATTCTAGATTATAATATTATGCTATTTTACAAATAAATTAAAATTACATGGCACCACCCAGCAAGGGCAAAACCCTGACCGCTGAGTGAGAGTATCAGCTGTTTAGACAATATAAAAATTTATTTACTAATAATCAAAGCTACAAAAAATCGAAGTTAACAATAAATTACTAGTAATTATAATATTTGACTGATGTCGAAGAAAAATTTTTGTATCACCCACTTATTTATCTGTTCCATCCTCTGTCTACCCCTATTAGAAAGATATTCTGACAATGCATTTGGCATGATATTTATTATTTTTGAGCTAAGATACCCCAATTGTCTTCGCACTATTGTCAAATCTGAATATTTAATATTATAAATGTTATGAGATGTAACTCTCAGGTTATACATAGAAAAGTTATTATTTACTGTAAATTCATCCTTCCTCATCCATGCATAATAGAGAAGTTTCTTTAGGCTATATAAATTTGACGTACTGTCATCACTTTAAATTTGGCAAATGTTTCACTACTAGAAAAAGCCCTTGGCTTATTGAGAATTGCTTTTAATATCATTTTTTGAAATGTAAAAATGTTATTCATGAAAACATCATACGCTCCTCCCCTTACCACTAACCCATATTGCAGCACCGATTGTATAATTACTTTTTCCTACAGTTACGTTGAAAAGTGGCCATTGCTGCACTGATTACAGAACGCAAAGAATCATTTTTCCGCTCTAGTGCGGGAAAAAATTTTCTGCACTCCAGATTTGCAACATGGCAACGCAAAATACTTAGTAGGTTATATGGAGCAACAGAGCAGCAAAATCAAAATGAAGTTGGTAACAGTGACTGCTGTGGCTGCTATAGTGAGCAGAGGTGCAACGAAGCACAACGCGCAAATTATTAAGTAGATATTATAACCAAGGACAACATTTTTATTCAATTTAACAATAAATTAAGGTTTTTATCAATAATAAAATTACACAGAAAAACATTTGATGCATTTCAGGCAATTTTACCCATAATTACCCACTTTTCATATTCAATGGTAACTGTAGGAAAAACTTAATGTGAAATACGTGCGCAAAGTTCCTCTGCTGCACTCAAGAAACCATTCAAGCTATGCACTCAAGAAACCACTCAAGAAGTAAAAGTTTCTTTCGGTGCAGCAAACTGTCACTTTGCGCACTAGTTGCACAAATAACTATTTTCCATCTTGGATTATTTTACGCCTATGAACATTTGAATGATTACCGTTTCATAGCCCAATAAGGTACACCAAGCAAAGCCATCAATTCTGTGTTATTGGTTCGTTTAAAGTCCCCGTATACAGTCTTTCCCTACCAGTCTATAGGCAATATTCTATAGGTCTATAGTCTATTATAGTCTATTATATAGTCTACTATAATCTATAGTCTATTAGTCTATATTTGATAGTCACTATCAGTTGGGTTGTGTGGCAGAGAGGACCAGGAGTCCTAATTCCGCCCTAATAAAGGCATATAATCAATCAATCTATTCCCAGTCTGGCACCTAAAGACTGAACCATTGCTCGGTTGATACTGCAACTGAGTGGAGTGATGGGGAGAAAGTTTTGGAATGCATAGGTGACTCATTCACTGACACCACCCCATCCAATAGTTTTGTGCAGCAAAAAACCGACACTGTTGTACTTTTTACAACAGCGTGACTGCCGGAAGGTTAAAAGCCCATTCTTATTCCCAGGATTGGATGCTTGTAAATGATGGAATACAGTTTAATGATTGTGTATGTTGTATTATGTAATTCAGACAGGGAAAAACGCAAATAGATAGACTATAATATTGTATTGATGATTCTCATTATTATGTGATCCATGTTTACTGAATCTTGTATTGAATAAAATTTATTTCATTTTTACTTATTATTATTCATCATTATCACTATCCATTTATCCTATAGTGAGGTACACATTATAATGGCAGAGTCTGATTAGCAATGGTATTGGCAATACCTACTATTACATCAGGCCCCACAACTGATCTCTAATAAACTAAAACGTCATCACATGTAGATCCATGATCTACTGGCGGTAAGCAAGCGAAATAAGAGCGCTGAAGCTTGTTATCACATCTGATAATTATGGTAATCAACAAAATTAGAATTACCAAAATTCAATTCTCACGGTCTCCATTTCAATGAATATGGTTTGTTTATCATTCTTCTAATATTCGTTTGTGAAAAGTAATAATGAATTTTGGGTTTTAAATCATTGGATACAGACTGTTGTGGGCTATACCTAATTGTCGCGGGAATTAAGACAAGACTCAAAAAGTTTCCGTACGGTATTTTCTTTTTTGAAAGATGAAACTTTGAAATAAAAATGGATACGAGCGAGAAGAAGGAAGAACTTCAATTCTACAAAACAACGGTTTACATGAAGTGTAGAAGAACAGTGTAAATAAAGTGTAAATGGAAAATTTAATTTAAGTGTGAGAGAACAGTGTAAATAAAATGTGGAATAACAGTGTAATATTAGAGTGAGCAAGAACAGTGTAAATAAAGTGTGTGGAATAACTTTTCAACTAATAAATTAAAAAGTAAATGCAAAGTGTTGGAAATGTCCATAACATCATAATATTAAAGGTTTTGCTTAACTGAAAAACATTCCTGATGGGTTTCTTTGTACCACACATTTATTGTGATCAAGTTTGTGGGAGCCTCTTTCTTGAAAAAAAATTACATCTAATTTGGTTTATCTTTGATTTATCTCTCCTTTGATTCTGAAACAGGCTATTATTAAGTATTTTTGGTTGAGATGAATTTACCAATAGCTCTATCACTGAATCGAGTAGACCTATGTCTATCAAGCTGAAAGTGTGGATAAATTATTGCATTTGTGGAATAAAGTGTTTTTATTTGAATAAAATTTCTATTTAATAAAATACAAATGTCTTTAATCTGAAATTTAGATAGTATTCGATCCAATAAAAAATCGATACAGTAACAAAAGTTACATTGATAAGCTAGTAGAAACTATAATGATATAGGGAGAATCAATCTACATGTCATGACGTCATTAATTAGTTGTGGGGCCTGAAGTAATAGTAGGTATTGATATTGGTGAACACTTTTTCACAAGGAAGAGAGCAGAGTCTCGACGTAATGATAAGCATGACGTCACGGATACTTATATCGATATCCATACTAGCATAGAATCGATAGTTTGTTGATTTGGCAACAATACTTTGTTGATTGGCAGTTGCCGGAGCTGGTGTGTGTATGTGTGTGTGTGTGTGTGAGTGTATGTGCGTCTCTGTACACGATAGATCATCTCCCAATAAACGGAATGACTTGAGATTCGGAACTTAAGGTCCTGACACTATAAGGATCAGACACGAACAATATTTCGATCAAATCCAATTCAAAATGGCGGCTAAAATGACGAAAATGATGTCAAAAACATGGTTTTTCTCGAAAACGGCTTCAACGAATTTGATCAAATTTATACCTATAATAGTCAATGATAAGCTCTATCAACTGCCACAAGTCCCATGTCTGTAAAAATTCGAGGAGCTCCACCTCATCTATGCAAAGTTTGATTTTAGATTCCCAATTATCAGGCTTCAGATACAATTTATTAAACAAAAAATTGGAAAAAGTGGAAAAGATTCAGCATGAAAATCCCTACAATTAATGTTCAGTAACATTTCCACCTAAAATTGGAAATAAGCTTGAAACTCAGTGAATCACAGTGAATTCTGAAGTTGTGAAATTTGATGGAAATAAAATTTGTTACGTGTCCATTTATTCCCGAATTTGCATCTCTGCCTTTGTAATCTCCAGCGAAGCTCGGTACCCCCCATATTATAACTATAGTGAGGTCCACGTTATAGTGGCAGTGTTTGATTAGCAATGGTATTGCTATCTTTGTTCATCATTCAACAACAAAGCGGATAGCGCTATCTCTTTCTCGCTTTGCTCTGTTGCCAGATCGTCTTTCAACTATGTAAAACCAATTATTGACCGAGCCAAGTGAGGTCTAAGATTCAAGTCGACAGTTTGGCATTTCTCTTGATGTTTATATGTTGCGCATTTACGGCGAAATGCGGTAATAGATTTCCATGAAATTTGACAGGTATGTTCCTTTTTAAATTGCGCGTCGACGTATGTACAAGGTTTTTGGAAATTTTGCATTTCAAGGATAATATAAAAGGAAAAGGAGCCTCCTCCATACACCAATATTAGAGTAAAAATCTGGTTCGGCAAACTCACACAACTTTCTGACGCTAGTGTTCCCGCGCATCTCAAGTCTACTATTCAAAGATTTGAGCCAGCTGGTGACAGGGCAATAACGCTGGAGACACACATGAGGTATGCTATCTCTTCATAGTGAATGATTTAATAGAATCAACAATAATATTTGCAATTGAATAATCACATTTTCTCGAATTTAAAGCTTATTTTCAATTTTAGGTGAAAATGTTACCGAACATAAATTGTAGAGATTTCCATGCTCAATCTACTCCACTTGATTTTTTTGTTTCAATTTTATCTGAAGCCTGATAATTGGAAATCTATCTGCATTAATGGGGCGGAGCTCCTGGAATTTTCACAGATATGGGACTTATGGCAGTTGATAGAGCTTATCGATGACTATTTTAGGTATGAATTTGATCAAAATCGTTGGAGCCGTTTTCGACAAAATCGCGAAAAACCCTGTTTTTGACAACATTTTCGCCATTTTAGCCGCCATCTTGAATTGCATTTGATCGAAATTGTTCGTGTCGGATCCTTATAGTGAAAGGACCTTAAGTTCCAAATTTCAAGTCATTCCGTTAATTGGGAGATGAGATATCGTGTACACAGACGCACATACACTCATACACACACACACACACACACACACACACACACACACACACACACACACACACACACACACACACACAGACCAATACCCAAAAACCACTTTTTTGGACTCAGGGGACCTTGAAACGTATAGGAATTTAGAAATTGTGGTGACTTAATTTTTTTTGGAAAGCAATACGTTCCTTACCTGTGGTAATAGGGCAAGGAAAGTAAAAATCAGACTATAGAATTATTCATCATAAATCAGCTGACAAGTGACTACACAGATGTGTGGAGAAGCCAGTCTATTGCTGTATTTCCATAAGGTCTATAGTTTCAATCAGGTACTAACTTGTGAATGAGAATACTGCGTGAGGTCTACTGTTCACAGAATTACTAGTTAATAATAGGTGTTTGCAGGAAGGAATCTTTCCCCAAAAATTAAAGTATGCTCTGATCAAACCAATCCACAAGAAGGGAGATAGGAAGGATCTTAAAAATTATCGACCAATTGCCCTCTTAACTGTATTCTCCAAGATATTTGAGAAGATTGTGTTTGAGCAGATGATGGTTCACTTAGATGAGAATAACATTTTTCATAACAAACAATTTGGATTCAGGAGGGGATTGTCAACTAAGTCTGCTATATTTGAAGTTGTATCAGATGTGTTGGATGCTCTGGATGGATTGCGGAAGGCTTTAGGGCTTTTCTGCGATTTATCTAGGGCGTTTGATATGGTGGACCATGAGCTGTTGTTGAATAAGCTTGGATTCTATGGATTTGTTGGTAGTGCAGGGAAATTTTTCGTGTCCTATTTGGAAAATAGATATCAGTCAGTTAAATTGAGTAATGGGAGTTCACTGGTATTTTCAGCATGGGAAAGAGTAAAGCAAGGTGTGCCACAGGGCTCTGTGCTTGGACCGACTCTTTTCAATTTATTTATAAACGACCTGCCAAATAATGTAAATGGCAAGCTCATTTTATATGCTGACGATACAACGGTTCTGGTTACTGGTAAGGATGATAGCGAAGTTATGATTAGGGCTGAAACGGCTATGCATCAACTCAACAATTGGTTTGGTCATAATGCATTGAAGTTGAATATGACTAAATCCAACTATATCAGGTTTGCCGTGACGGGACATCATGCTGAACCTTCAAACCTGAATGCTTCAAATGGGAGGGAGTGCTTGTCTGTTGAAGTGACTAGTTTTCTTGGAGTGGAATTGCAAAAAAATATGAAATGGGATAAACACTTGGAAAAACTTATAAAACAGCTCTATCATGCACTTTTTGCACTGAGAACTGTGAGGACTGCATCCACTATAAAGACAGCTCAGAAGGTGTATCATGGATATTTTTTAGCCCTAATACGCTACAGCATCTTCTTTTGGGGGAATAGTAAAAATAATTTATATAAAATATTTAAGATGCAAAAGAAAGCTGTTCGTGTTTTGGAGGGCTTGCGGCCATCCAATTCATGTAGGCCCATTTTTAGAAAATACAGGTTTCTCACGGTCCCAGCATTGCACTTCCTTGAGACTGTAAATTTTGTCTTCAGAAATTCAGAGGGATTTGAGGGAAATGTAGTTTGCCATGGCTATAGCACAAGAGCAAAGAGTTCAGCTGTATATCAGTACCCCGCTCACAGACTGACACTTTTGGAAAAAGGACCATATTATTCGGGACTGAAGCTCTTCAATTGTCTACCTGAAAGAATACGGTTATGTGGTAGTCATAGGCTTTTCTTGTCTTCAATTACTAATGTACTTGTGGAAGCGTGTCCCTATACAATGGAGGAATGTTGTGGTGCCTTCATACTTTGAGTTTATACAGATGGATACACTTTGCATAGAAAAATGTTCATGACATGTTACATGCCACTTGAGCTCTGCTCAGATTTGTGGCTTCACGTAACAAATGACATAATAATAATAATAATGATAATAATAATAATAATAATAATAATGATAGCGCTATCTCTTTCTAGCTTCGCTCTGTTACCAGATCGTGTTTTAACAATGCAGAATTGGTAATTTTAATCAGCAAAATATTCCATCTCAATTATGAAATTACATTATGAAGTAATTGAAAAATATAATTTCTAGCTTAATAGAATATAATCAATTATTTTGAACGAGAATGAATAGTTAATATTTATTTATTTATCTATCCGTAGATACTATCACAAATTGAAATTGAAAACAATATTAAAACTTTTCAATATTTTCATTATTTTTAATATTAAAACAATATTTAATTGTTTGTGATCTTTATAAAAGTGTTTTCATAACCTCATTTGGACTACTTTTTTCACAATTAGGGAGAGGAACAGTTTTGGGTTTATCCTGTTGATTCTCTCCCAATCATAGTGGGGAGGATATTTTTGATATTCTTTCCGAAGAATGGACATTGATATGTCCAAAGCTCCGCCAATTTATGCGTAGATGCATAACAATATAATTATCCATAGTTATTATATTACAAATTACTTTTTCATATCATATACTTTCAATAATTATTTTCTTAGTCTATATTATGTAAATTCATCTATAATGTTGCTGTATTGTAAGCTATTGTATATAAGTGTATAAGCCAGTATTGTAATCTACATAAATAAAGTACTCAATCAATCAAATCAATCATTAATTTGATGTTGTGATTAAGGAATGTAATAAATGTAATATAAAAAATATACTACATCAATAAACCTGTATCAGCTACCGTCTATAGAAGGCATTGACAAGACAGAGGAACAGCAACGTTTTTCTCCCATCTTTCTCCACTGCCATTATAATGTGGATTTCACTATAGCTACATTTGCGTCATCGGCTGGCATTCCAAAATTATCCTGCTTAAGGTCATCAGTTCAAAGTGAATCTAATGCGAATGTTCATGTAAATTCAATCCAGTCAAAAGTAGGCTACATGTACTACTCATTTCAGTAGGAATACCTTCATAGGTTAGTCATGTCAAGATTGTCACGCTTCTGATAAAGGCCACATTTAGGCTACATTGTCTGAAAATGCTTCGACGAATGGCTGCATGGTTCAACATGGTCTTAGGTATGGAGATCTGCTGCCTAGCAGGAAATCCTACACAAGGGTCTATTTCAAAACTTGACAAACTAGATAATACGGTAATTAGCTACGGTGACAAGCTTGATATACGGTAATGGAATCTTGGAGAATTGAAAATAGGCCTATTACCATCATAGGTTAATTAGGGATATATATGGAGAGAATATCAAGTTGAGTAGTTGAGACGTGATGATGCGTCAAACATGAGTTTCCTATCCCGTACGTGATGTGGTGTTTAATATCAGTCTCCTGTCGGTGACGGCAGCACTTATCTGAGGGTTAACTCCTGTTTTGGGAAAGAAACCTTCTTTACTCTCGTCTCAGGAAATAACCTTGTGTAAGAGGGGAAAAGAACTATGATAACTTTTGTAAGGGGAAAGCTATTATAACAAAAAAAGAACAGAATAAACTAGAACTTTAATTAATGAATCTTTAACATACATACATTTGAACAAAACAAGATTAATTTGATTATAAAAACATTATTGATATGAATTTTATGGGGAAAAAACTCGCTTGCTGCTAATGAAGATTCAATGTTTGTGGCTATGAAAATTTAAGAACAATGATTCAGTAGTCACCTACCTTTTACTTTCCTTGCCCTATTACCATTGGTAAGGAAAGTATTGCTTTCCAAAAAAATTTAAGGTACCCCAATTTCAAGTTTTCTATACGTTTCAAGGCACCCTGAGTCCGGAAACATGATTTTTGGGTGTTGGTCTGTGTGTGTATGTGTGTGTGTGTGTATGTGTGTGTGTGTGTGTGTGTGTGTGTGTGTGTGTGTGTGTGTGTGTGTGTGTGTGTGTGTGTGTGTGTGTGTGTGTGTGTGTGTATGTGTATGTCTGTGAACTCCATTTCTAATCAACCGATTGACTTGAAATTTCATACTCAAGGTCCTTATACCATGAGGATCCGACAGTAAGAAATTCAATAGAATTCAATTCAAGATGGCGGAAAAAATGGCGGATAATGACTAAAAAACCATGTTATTCACGTTTTTCTCAAAAACGGCTCTAACGATTTTCTTCAAATTTATACCATGGATAGCTATTTATAAGCTCTATCAACTGGCATGAGTCTTATTTCTGGGAAAGTTGCAGGAGCTCCGCAATATTCTTGAGAAAAATGGCGGATAATGACTAAAAAACCATGTTTTTCACGGTTTTCTCGGTAACATGAAAGCCATTTCAAGTACATATTTTTATCTGTCGCACAAGCGGCACGTTTCTTATTAAAAACAAAAGAGAAGCTACCTACATTAATTTTGACAACAAATGGAATAAACAATCTTTCTGTCAATGACAAAGATTGCTCAAAGACAAAAACACTGTTCATTGAACTTTTTCAATTTAAAACTCTAAAATCCTGATCAATATGAGATAAATATATGATTCATATATATGTCCCATATGACCAGGTGACACTTGTCACACGAAATAGGGAAAAATGTCTAGAGTATACTAGATTATTTTCCTGACAATTAACCAAAGGATCAATTGTACTATATTTCCTCAAGATCAAGTAACTCGATGATGGGTTACTATTGACCTCTGAAATGAATATGATATTAGCAAATAAATAAGCTATAAACAAGGTCGGACACAAGGACACTAAGGAACAACATGTGATGACAAGTTGCATTTATTTAAATCCACTAAATCATATAATATTATCGTTTGTTCAATAATTAATAAATGAATTTGATAATTTAGGGTTCAGCCCATAAACAATATAATTTGAATTTTATTGAGTTCTTTCAAGTTTATAAATTTGTTAAGGATGAGCATGTAGTGCTTTCACCCAAGGGTTGCCCGACTCAAGTTTGGACAGTGTAACGTCAGAATTTTTACAAACGACATACCAGTTTGTCTATGGAAAATTGAATCGAAGAGATTTTGGAATGATATTATAAAACACTCAAATTTATTGAATTGAATTGAGTTTATTTCGCCAAATTATATCTCTCTCCTTCTTCCTTCTTCTCAGAAATTGAGAAGCAAGGCCGGGGAAGAAAAGGTCACATGACCAGTTAATGACCAATCACTGCTCAGAAAAAAATATTATATTGGCTTATACACTTATATACAATAGCTTACAATACAGCAAAATTATAGATGAATTTACATAATATAGACTAAGAAAATAATCATTAAACTGTATATGATATGAAAAAATCAATTTGGAATAACTATAGATAATTTTGTCATGCATCTACATAAATTGGTGGAGCTTTGGACTTATCAATGTCCATTCTTCGAAAAGAATATTCAAAATATCCTTACCACTAATTCTCTACTAAAGAGAGTGAGAGAGAGGGGGGAAGAGGTTGTGAGATGTGTGTGTGTGTGTGTGTGTGAGAGAGAGAGAAAGAGTGTGAGAGAGAAAGAGTATGAGAGGGAGAGAGAGTGAGAAAGGAATAACATGTTGAGACGGATAGAGGAGGAGAGAATGATCGTGAATGAAAAAAGAGAGAGAATGAAAATGAATAGGAGTGTACGCAATAGGTGGAAACATGGCACACAAACTATAACTTCAAATTTTCGCTCGACTCCAACGGAGCCTTCAAAGCGTTGGCTTAGTTGTTGTTGAGTATTTTATACTATATATACAGAGGACCGTAAAGGGTTGCAAGCGAGCGTTGCCCAAAAATGGAGAACAAACCTACCCCCTCCCACTTGACAAGGCTGTAAGGGGAGTAAGAAGTGAATTATGACTCACTTTGGAGAGCCTGTTCAGATATGTGTGAGTGTGTGAGTGTGTGAGTGTGTGTGTGAGGGAAATGCTTTTGCTCTCCCACTAAGCCACTCACGTAAATTCACCATTCCGCTTTCTACCATGCTCTTTCAACGTCTAATTCCTTGATGGCACAAATAATTATTTCTTCTCCACTAAATAATCTACACTAAGGTACCTATAGTGAGATCGATTTTGTTCATATGGTATTTTGCCGTCCTTATACATTTTATCCTATTATATTAAGCAAGCAATTTCTGTATTTGTATATCTGGTTATTTTTACTTTCCTTGCCCTATTACCATAGGTAAGGAAAGTATTGCTTTCCAAAAAAATCAAGGAACCCAATTTCAAGTTTTCTATACGTTTCAAGGTCTCCTGAGACCAAAAACATGGTTTTTGGGTATTGGTCTGTGTGTGTATGTGTGTATGTCTGTGAACACGATAACTCCATTCCTAATTAACCGATTGACTTGAAATTTTCAACTTAAAATACTATGAGGATCCGACAATAAGAAAATCAATAAAATTCAATTCAAGATGGCGGAAAAAATGGCGGATAATTACCGTACTAAAAAACCATGTTTTACACGTTTTTATCGGTAACATGAAAGCCATTTCAAGTCATATTTTTATATCTGTCGCACAAGCGGCACGTTTCTTATTAAAAACAAAAGAGAAGCTACCTACATTAATTTTGACAACAAATGGAATAACAATCTTTCTGTCAATGACAAAGATTGCTCAAAGACAAAAACACTGTTCATTGAACTTTTTCAATTTAAAACACTCTAAAATCCTGATCAATATGAGATAAATATATGTTCATATATGTCCCATATGACCAGGTGACACTTGTCACACGAAATAGGGAAAAATGTCTAGAGTATACTAGATTATTTTCTGACAATTAACCAAAGATCAATTGTACTATTTTCCTCAAGATCAAGTAACTCGATGATGGGTTACTATTGACCTCTGAAATGAATATGATATTAGCAAATAAATAAGCTATAAACAAGGTCGGAACAGGACACTAAGGAACAACATGTGATGACAAGTTGCATTTATTTAAATCCACTATCATATATATTATCGTTTGTTCAATAATTAATAAATGAATTTGATAATTTAGGGTTCAGCCCATAAACAAATAATTTGAATTTTATTGAGTTCTTTCAAGTTTATAATTTGTTAAGGATGAGCATGTAGTGCTTTCACCCAAGGGTTGCCCGACTCAAGTTTGGACAGTGTAACGTCAGAATTTTTACACGACATACCAGTTTGTCTATGGAAAATTGAATCGAAGAGATTTTGGAATGATATTATAAACACTCAAATTTATTGATTGAATGAGTTTATTTCGCCAAATTATATCTCTCTCCTTCTTCCTTCTTCTCAGAAATTGAGAAGCAAGGCCGGGGAAGAAAAGGTCACATGACCAGTTAATGACCAATCACTGCTCAGAAAAAAATCAATCTACCAATATGATGGCTACACTACAATAATTTCGAATTCATCAGATTAATTAATTTTAAAATACAAATCCAAGCAAAAATCTTCCTTCACAATCACAAAAAATATTAAACATTTATAATTGAAATTTTGTATGTTATATAAAATAATAGACGAATTTACATATAGACTAAGAAAATAATCATTGGACTATATATGATATGAAAAAAGCAATTTGGAATAACTATATAGATAATATTGTTTTGCATCTACATAAAACTGTTGAGCTTTGGTCATATCAATGTCCATTCATTCTTCGGAGAGAATATTATTCAAAATATCCTTTCCAGTTACTCTCTACCAAAACGAGAGATTAGATAAGATTAGATTAGATTTCTTTATTTATGTATGTTACAATATTCACTGGCTTATATACACAAATTTACATTAAATGACGGTAATGCTAATTATTCAACGAATTTTACAAAGTATAGATAATTAATCAATGAGAATGAAGATTAAATGCAATTAGAATAACGATAACATAAATTGTAATGTAACTTCATAAATCGGCGGTGTTTCAACAAATAATTATTGTCGATTCTTTAAGAAGGATATAAAATAATATCCTTCCCATCAACACACGACCGGGTGATTGATTGATTGATTGAGTAATTTATTTATGTAGATTACAATATATACTGGCTTATACACTTATATACAATAGCTTACAATACAGAAAAATTATAGATGAATTTACAAAATATAAATCAAGAAAATAATTATTGAGCTGTATATGATATGAAAGAAAGCAATTTGTAATAACTATAGATAAAATAGATATTATTGTTATGCATCTACATAAATTGGCGGAGAGAAAGAGAGAGAGAGAGAGATTGATTGAGTAATTTATTAATGTAGATAACAATATTATATTGGCTTATACACTTATATACAATAGCTTACAATACAGCAAAATTATAGATGAATTTACATAATATAGACTAAGAAAATAATCATTAAACTGTATATGATATGAAAAAATCAATTTGGAATAACTATAGAAATTTTGTCATGCATCTACATAAATTGGTGGAGCTTTGGACTTATCAATGTCCATTCTTCGAACGAAGATATCAAAATATCCTTACCACTAATTCTCTACTAAAGAGAGTGAGAGAGAGGGGGGAAGAGGTTGTGAGATGTGTGGTGTGTGTGTGTGTGTGTGAGAGAGAGAAAGAGTGTGAGAGAGAAAGAGTATGAGAGGAGAGAGTGAGAAAGGATAACATGTTGAGACGGATAGAGGAGGAGAGAATGATCGTGAATGAAAAAAGAGAGAGAATGAAAATGAATAGGAGTGTACGCAATAGGTGGAAACATGGCACACAAACTATAACTTCAAATTTTCGCTCGACTCCAACGGAGCCTTCAAAGCGTTGGCTTAGTTGTTGTTGAGTATTTATACTATATATACAGAGGACCGTAAAGGGTTGCAAGCGAGCGTTGCCCAAAATGGAGAACAAACCTACCCCCTCCCACTTGACAAGGCTGTAAGGGGAGTAAGAAGTGAATTATGACTCACTTTGGAGAGCCTGTTCAGATATGTGTGAGTGTGTGAGTGTGTGAGTGTGTGTGTGAGGGAAATGCTTTTGCTCTCCCACTAAGCCACTCACGTAAATTCACCATTCCGCTTTCTACCATGCTCTTTCAACGTCTAATTCCTTGATGGCACAAATAATTATTTCTTCTCCACTAAATAATCTACACTAAGGTACCTATAGTGAGATCGATTTTTGTTCATATGGTATTTTGCCGTCCTTATACATTTTATCCTATTATATTAAGCAAGCAATTTCTGTATTTGTATATCTGGTTATTTTTACTTTCCTTGCCCTATTACCATAGGTAAGGAAAGTATTGCTTTCCAAAAAAATCAAGGAACCCAATTTCAAGTTTTCTATACGTTTCAAGGTCTCCTGAGACCAAAAACATGGTTTTTGGGTATTGGTCTGTGTGTGTATGTGTGTATGTCTGTGAACACGATAACTCCATTCCTAATTAACCGATTGACTTGAAATTTTCAACTTAAAATACTATGAGGATCCGACAATAAGAAAATCAATAAAATTCAATTCAAGATGGCGGAAAAAATGGCGGATAATTACCGTACTAAAAAACCATGTTTTACACGTTTTTATCGAAAACGGCTTCAACGATTTTCTTCAAATTTATACCATAGATAGCTATTCATAAGCCCTATCAACTGACATTAGTCTCATTTTTGGGAAAATTGCAGGAGCTCCGTAATATTCTTGAGAAAAATGGCAGATAATTACTAAAAAACCATGTTTTTCACGATTTTCTCAAAAATTACTTGACCGATTTTTTTCAAATTCATACCCTGTATAGTTATTTATCAGCTCTATCAACTGGCATGAGTCTTTTCCCTGGGAAACAAATGGGGATCCACCCCATCCTTGAGAAATGGACTTTGTAACCTCCTTCTCGTGCATGAGGTAGGTAGGTAGAGCAGTTTATAAAAAGAACACAGTCATAGTCGAGATATTTCATCTGTAGAGCAGCTGTTTTGACAAATTTTGAAAAAATCATCGAATTTCACAATTTACACAAAGGAAAAAGTACTCTGAAAAAATTATATATACACATATAAAGTAGTCTGATTGTAGTTGCAAATATTTTGCCGCCAATCGTCATTATGTTATTCCCGTAAATTATTCTCGTCTAAGAATGAGGCTTACATTTCAATGAGCAAGGAAAGTTGTGTGAGTGTACCACACCAGATTTTTATATCTGGTTATTTATGTTTTACGGATCTCGAAAACGGCTCTAACGATTTTCACGAAATTTGGAACATAGAAGGTTTATGATAAAAAGATTCGATTGCACTAGGTCTCATTCTTTGGAAAACTCGCTGAACGACATTAAAAGGATAATTCATCCTTGGCTGAAACAGCTGAGGATAGTAAGAAAGAAAGTATGTGAAAAATCAAAATATCGCATCCCCGAAATTCATAAGATGACGTGAAATAAAAACACGGTCATTTTAGAGAATTGTGCTTTGTTTATCAATAAATAAAAATTTGGTGTGGTACACTCACACAACTTTCCTTGCTCATTGAACTGTAAGCCTCATTCTTAAACGGGAATAATTCAGGGGAATAACATAATGAGGATTGGCGGCAACATATTTGAAACTATGATCAGACTACTTTGTGTATATGTGTATATATAATAATATAATTGTTTTCAGAGTACTTTTTCCTTCGTGTGAATTGTGAAATTCAATATTTTTTTTTAAAGTCATCAAAACAGCTGTTCTTTAGATGAACTATGTGTTCTTTTTATGAACTGCTCTACCTACCTACCTCATGCACGAGGAGGAGGTTACAAAGTCCATTTCTTAAAGATGGGTTGGACCCCCCATTAGTTTTCCAGAAGAGAGACTCATGCCAGTTGATAGAGCTGATAAATAACTATCCAGGGTATGAATTTGAAAAAAATCGGTAAGTCATTTTTAAGAAAATTGTGAAAAACATTGCTTTTTAGTAATCATCCGCCATTTTCTCAAGCATATTACGGAGCTCCTGCAATTTACCCAGAAATGAGACTTATGTCAGTTGATAGGGCTTATAAATGGCTATTCATGGTATGAATTTTAAGAGAATCGTTAGAGCCATTTTCGAGAAAACCGTGAAAAACATGGTTCTTTAGTAATTATCCGGTCATTTTTTCCGCCATTTTGAATTGAATTTCTTTCAATCTGTCTTTCAGACCAATACCCAAAAAACATGTTTTTGGACTCAGGCCTCTGTTTCATAAAAACTTAGAAGTCATGTGATACGGGAACAGCTGATTTTGTCGGCTATATTGAGTCGGCTAGAATGGTGATTCTCCTGTATCACAGGACTTATAAGTTTTATGAAACAGGGCCCAGGAGACCTTGAAACGTATAGAAAACTTGAAATTAAGGTACCTTAATTTTTTTTTGGAAAGCAATACTCTCCTTACCTATGGTAATAGGGCAAGGAAAGTAAAAATAACAAGTGAAGCTCGGTGCCCCGATATTTATACTAAAAAGATGATGTTTGTCAAGATCCGTTTCAATCTAAACTATAGTGGGGTCCACGTTATAATGGCAGTGTTTATTAGCAATGATATTGATATCCTTGTCTATCATTCAACAAAGCGCATAGCGCTATCTCTTTCTCGCTTTACTCTGTTGCCAGATCATCTTCTAACAATGTAGAATTTATAGATAATTAACAAAATATTTCATCCTAATTATAAAAATTCATTATGAAATTATTTAAAAGTATAATTTCTTGCTTAATAAAATATACTTGATTACTCTAAACGATAATGAATAGTTGATATTACATTAATAAACCTGTATCAGCTACCGTACCCTCTATAGAAGGCATTGACAAGACACAGGTTCGTCAACGTTGTTCTGCTATCTTTCTCCACTGTCAACACTACTATTATTCATTAATGCATAAATCATCAGAGATCTTACAATAACTCTGCTGAAAATCTATACTATAATAAAGTCTGAACTACTGGACTGATTATCTTAAAATTTTGCATAGATTCTTAATCAACTGAGGATGGCTATGGGCCTATTTTAAATTCATCAACATTTAATTACGTCAAGTTTTCAATTTGTCAAGTTTTAGAATAGACCCTTGCGGATCACAGGTTACCTGCTAGTATGAAATATGAGAGAGTAAAAAGAAGGAAATAGGTCCAAAACATGAATTGGATTCATCATTCAAAATGTCATTTATTTTTGAAAATGTTGAGAGGGCCGTTTCTATTACTTATGAGTTTCAAACCTTCTATAGTAAGGTCCACGTTATAATGACAGTGGAGAAAGATAGCAGAACAACGTTGCCGATCCTATTCAGGACCTCTGCAGTTGTCCAAGTATTGTAAATGTATGTAATTTAAAGTATTTAGGAATAATTATTGATGAATGCTTGAAGTGGCAGCCCCATACTGCTTTTATAACTAAAAAACTTAAATATATTTCATATAATTTTACCAAATAGATAAAATATTAGATCTGAAAGATTTAAAAACCGTGTACTTTGCATTGGAGCAATCCATTTTAGAATATGGGATAGTAATCTGGGGTGGAGCTTTTGACACTCATGTAAATAATTTATTCATCACCCAAAAAATATATTATTAAAACAATATTAGATAAACATAGACTTTTCAATTCAATTCAAATTCAATTTCAATTCAAAAAATTCTTTATTCCGCATAAAAAACAAAACAATATGATTGACAATCTGCTGTCGGTTCTACATACTCTTACAAGAACTCATACATAAGAATAATACTTTTTGTGTAGTTGAGAAGTTGATATTGTGGTAATTATTCATATTGAATGAAAAAGAATAAGAAATTGTCAAAAAACCACTGATTTATTGATAATTAGAAAGACCGGTTTCTAAAGCTAAACTAAAAGCTTTTTTAAAACTTTTAGTTTTAGTTTATCAGAGATTGACAATGGTGTAATAACCGAAACCGGTCTTTCTAATTATCAATAAATCAGTGGTTTTTTGACAATTTCTTAGTCTTTTCCATTCAATAAGAATAATATTTTGTACAATAAAAAACACCAAAAAATTAAAATTAAATCAAATAGAAAGTGGTTCTCAAAAAATACATAACCTAGTATTTTATCATGATTGAGATTCATAACTTATCAGGGAAGAGTCGTGAACCGACAGTGCTTTAATTCAGGAATGATCTTCACATGGACCTGAGGTCTGTGTGTGAAGACTAGTTCTTCGGCTTGCCAATACGTTTGGAAGATTCCGAGGAATGATTCAGATTTTTGTAAACATTCACGTTAATAAGGATTGACTTTTTTAAATAGATAATATGGTAAATTGATAATATTATACTAGATATTACAAAAACAACAGTTACAATAATCTGTTGGTGATTGTGTTTAATAGCACTATGTCATAGGGTATTGGTACGCAGACCTGTTGTCTGGATGACGATGACTAATCCACAGGAAACAGGCGCGGGCCCCAACAGATTGACCAATTTGGGATATTGTAATGGTCTCAAGTTGTAGAATAATAATATAAATGAAGTGTTAGTTTAATGTTGAAAATGAGTAATTAAAAAGAAAAAAAAATATATGTAGTGAAATGTGAAAAATATAATGTAAAAAATTAATAAATTTATAAACCACGTAGATTTGGAGGATGAGTCAGAGGGTTTCCCCAGAACCATGCGCGGGCTCTCATTCATCAGGTTGAAAAAAAAATTAAAGAAAATTTATCAGGGCGCGAATATATTACAATTAGCTAGATAGATATTGAAAATAAGATTAGTATATATTGAAAAAATAATGTCAATGAGATAAATTAATTCCAGGTTTCAATTATTTTTATGTTCAGTTCGGTTAGCTATATGCCGACATTATTAGTCCTTCAGAGTTCTCTGACCCTATATTTGATAGCAACAGGCGTTTTTTCTTCTTGAATGTACCTATTGAGAGAGACTCAAATAGGTTCCAACTGGTAAAGTTGCTACTTATGTTTCTATAGAGAATTTCAGAAATATATGAAGGATTGGTTGTGGAATAGGACTTATAGAGATGGGAAGATAAAATTTGGATGTTTTGGGAATAGCGAGTATTATGTTGATGTGTGATTGTGGAGAAAATAGTGTTTTGATTTTTATATCAAAACGAGTTTATTCAACTAATCTATTATTTCACGAATTCAACGTTTTGACTTTGAGACAACCCTACTTGAAAAATTTAACAAAATATATTATTAAGTATAAAGACAATTTTTTATGATAAATTAATCTCATTACAATTTTAGACCAAATACTATCAATAAATACGAAGTTTATTATGCAAAATTTACACTAGTTAAGAGAAAGTTGATATATTTAAGCAGCAAGTTTATAAAGATATTACCTTTTAATTTAACACATATAACTAGAGATACCAGTAATGATATAAAAAATTGGATAATTGCAAACTACTTCACTTCAATAGAAAACCTTATTTAAATTAAAATTTATTGTATCACTTATAATTTATTTACTTTTCTCTTTTCTTCATTCTCAGAAATTAATGACTCAATGATGAGGATTTTTTTTAAATATTATTATAATATTTTCATCAGCGGGCAAAGTTTATTCTTTTGCTGGTGATGCCATATATAATACGTAAATTATACATACATACGTAAAGTGATATTTATGATTTTGAATTATTATTTTCTTATTTTTAAGTTAACAGTTGTACTTTGTTTAAAATTTATTGTTCATCATATTTAAATTTATTGTTCATCATATTTGATTTGTACTTTGTTTAAATTTATTGTTCATCATATTTGATTTGCTCTTTATTTGTGATTGTTTTTTTAAATGGCGAAATAAATGATTTGATTTGATGTCTTGTCAATGGCTTCTATGGAGGGTAGCTGATACCGGTCTATTGATGTAGTATTAACTGTTCATTCTAGTTTCATTCAATAATTTCATAATCAAGATTCAATATTTTGTTAATTAATTATATTTTCGCATTGTTATAAGATGATCTGGTAACAGAGCAAAGCGAGAAAGAGATAGCGCTATCCACTTTGTTGAATGATAGACAAGGATAGCAATACCATTGCTAATCAAACACTGCCACTATAAACGTGGACCTCACTATAATTACGGTCAAGTTTCACAAGATTCTGATAGAAAAGCTTTCAAGGAGCTTTCAAGTTTGCCAACTGAACAGTTCTTAACTTTGCAATTGGCCACAGAGAATTTTTAAGTTCCAGCCAATAGTTAAGTTGGCAGCTGATAAGTACCCAAAGTAAACTACGACGGAAATTGATTGGGTTTCTTCAAATATTACCACCTACAATATAAAATTCTGCACAAGTTACGCCTAATAGACTTCACGATCCATCAACCAAACTGACAAGGCTTGGCATTTCATCAATCATTCTTCTAACTGACGTCACCTCATCCTTCTCTCTCCTATTCTCTCCTTCTTTATTTCCTATTTTATCAGCATCATCTTCCTCTTTCCCTCCTCCACCTACTCGGCTTCTTCCAAATTCATCCTTGAAACTATGAATTTTAATAATAATTATTATTAAACGAAATTCAAATTAAACGCTGTAAATCACACCGAAGACTTCTGCTACTGCAAATATTGACAACAGGGTAAACAGCTAGATCGAAATTCGATGAGCGTTACAATACAAAAATTCATCTTTGAATAGTAGCGCTCATCGAAGTTTCATTGACCGAGCGAAGTGAGGTCTAAGATTCAAGTCGACGGTTTGGCATTACTCTTAATGTTTAAATGTTTATTATGTTCATATGTTGCGCATTTACGGCGAAACGCGGTAATAGATTTTCATGAAATTTGACAGGTAAGTTTCTTTTTTAATTGCGCGTCGACATATATACAATGTCTTTGGAAATTTTGCATTTCAAGGATAATATAAAAGGAGCCTCCTTCATATGCCAATATTAGAGTAGAAATCAGACTATAGAATAATTTATCATAAATCAGCTGACAAGTGATTACACAGATGTGTGGAGAAGCCAGTCTATTGCTGTATTTCCGTAAGTCTATTGCTGTATTTATAGTTTCAATCAGGTACTTGTGGATGAGAATACTGCGTGAGGTCTACTGTTGACAGAACTACTAGTTAAGCTGTTTACCCTGTTGTCAATATTTGCAATAGCAGAAGTCTTCGGGGTGATTTACAGCAATTTGATTTGGATTTCCGTTTGTGTTGCTGAAATGTATCAAAATATGGTCGCACAAGAAATGAGCTCAATCAAATTACAGTTTTTGATTTCCAAAACATTAGAAAATTGTGTTCAAATACATAAAAAAGCATATTTGAAAATTGTTTTATTTGAAATATGAAATTGGAAAATTGAAAAATACTTCACAGCATTTCATGAGAGGAGAGATTTTTCGAATCAGGAAAAGCTGATTCTCATTATTCAATGAGACAAGTAATTTTATCTTGGGAACAATTTGGGCCGGTTTCCATGCTGGGGATTTAGCTAAGTTCTAGACTTCAAACAGCTGGAGTCAGAAAATTGGCTTTCCGAAATGGGGCGTACAAACAGCTGGAGTCAGAAAATTGGCTTTCCGAAACGGGGTGTAGAAACAGCTGGAGTCAGAAAATTGGCTTTCCGAAACGGGGCGTAGAAACAGCTGGAGTCAGAAAATTGGCTTTCCAAAACGGGGCTTAGAAACAGCTGGAGTCAGGAAATTGGCTTTCCGAAACGAGGCGTGGTACATGTTTAAATTAAATTTCGAAAAACTAGAAAATTGAACACAAAATAAAATGAAGAGAAAATGTGTAAAGTTTCATCTTTTCTGAATTATTCAGGAATGTTTCATTACGTCAAGGAAAAACATTTCCATTAATAAAAATCTGGTGTGGCGATTTTTACTTGCCGTTATGAAAATTGATCACCTGACGCTAGTGTTCCCGCGCATCACAAGTCTACTATTCAAAGAATTGAGTCAGCTGGTGACAGGAAAATAACGCTGGAGACACACATGAGGTCTGCTATCTCTTCATAGTGAATAATTTAATAGAATCAACAATAATTTGCAATTGAATAATCACATTTTCTCGAATTTAAAGCTTATTTTCAATTTTAGGTGAAAATGTTATCGAACATTAATTGTAGAGATTTTCATGCTCAATCTACTCCACTTGATTTTTTTTTGTTTCAATTGTATCTGAAGCCTGATAATTGAGAATCTATCTGCATTGCTGGGGCGGAGCTCCTGAAATTTTTACAGATATGGCACTTGTGGCAGTTGATAGAGCTTATCGATGACTATTTAAGGTATGAATTTGATCAAAATCGTTGGAGCCGTTTCCGAGAAAATCACGAAAAACCCTGTTTTTGACAACATTTTCGCCATTTTAGCCGCCATCTTGAATTGCATTTGATCGAAAATGTTCGTGTCTGATCCTTATAGTGAAAGGACCTTAAGTTCCAAATTTCAAGTCATTCCGTTAATTGGGAGATGAGATATCGTGTACACAGACGCACATACACTCATACACACACACACACACACACACCACACACACACACACACACACACACACACACACACACACACACACACACATACAGACCAATACCCAAAAACCAGTTTTTTTGACTCAGGGGACCTTGAAAAGTATAGAAATTTGGGTACCTTAATTTTTTTCGGAAAGCAATACTTTCCTTACCTATGGTAATAGGGCAAGGAAAGTAATAATTATAGAAATGATAAAATAATGATTATCATAAAATCTACGACTACGCCCCGAGCCAATCTTCTGATTCCAGCTGTTTAAAGTCCAGAACTTAGCCGGATACCGAGCTCGGAAACCGGCCATAAGGCTGCGTTTACACCAAAGTTATTAGCAAAATGTGTATTTTCCCGTCCTTATAGATTCTATTAGATTAAACTGATCTTCATGACATATGACGTATTAGCCAAGTTAATGAGATACATATTTCTATCCTCTAATTCGTCCATTCTAAATGATATTGAAAGATTGGGCTAGAACCATGATTGTACGATCAATAATTCAGTGGCGGTTCTAGGCCTAGGCTGGCTAGTTTTTATGAGATTTTTTAAAATTTTTTCATGTAAAACTAAAAATGTTAAATAAAAAAATAAATTTTGGAAGTATATTTAAATGTTTATAGTCATGAGTTATATTTTAGATGATTCAACAGAAAATTGTTTTTATTCTATTCTATTCTATTACTATGCCACATTTGCAGTGCGTGAACGCAGGGCTTTCTATGCTTAGAATGGGGAAAACATACCTCAGGTCTACAATGACAACATAACGTCTAACTAATCTTTCAATTTTATCTATTGAACGAGAGGAAAGTGAAAGGGGCTGATTAAGAACCCTGAAAAAATCTTAGAGGCGTTCAGCAATGTTGGGCAAAGAAGACTACAGTTGTAAATATAAAATGTATTACTCTATGTTCTAAATAATGTTAAAGTGTAATAAACCGTTGATTTCATGAATACTAAAATGTGTATTTATTTCAGAAATTTCCTTCGATATTCCAAATAAATAGCCTATCAAATTGAAATATTATTTGAAAGAATGATTAAAACAGCAAAATTATGGTTGGCCTATTAGCAAAATAGTGTCGAATTGAACAATTAAATATGAGTATTAACAATTTTTATATTTATTAATACATCCTCATTTAATACCTATATGCTTTGACGTCTTTTTTACATGAATTACTTAAGTAGCCCTACCCTAGGTCTATGAATAGACCTACAGTATGATAAGTTTTGCCTACCCAGTTTTTTATGTCTAGAACCGCCACTGCAATAATTCATTAAGATACAGTCATCTTAAATGAATAATCTCTTCAAATTGGTTCTAGCAAACACATCGTCTCAATCATTCATTCTAATGTTTTGACTTTTCATTTCCGAATTTTGTTTTAATGACAAAGACAATGTGGCTGATAGATAAAGATATACTTTTTGAATATTTAAAACCTTCAAACACTAATATCATTGAACCTCCGTCACTCAGCCTAGCAAACATATAACAGTGTTCATTCTCAATCATTCATTCTAATGTTTTGACTTTTCATTTCCGAATTTTGTTTTAATGACAAAGACAATGTGGGTGATAGATAAAGTTATAATTTTTGAATATTTAAAACCTTCAAACACTAATATCAGTGAACCTCCGTCACTCAGCCTAGCAAACATATCAACAGTGTTCATTCTCAATCATTCATTCTAATGTTTTGACTTTTCATTTCCGAATTTTGTTTTAATGACAAAGACAATGTGGGTGATAGATAAAGATATAATTTTTGAATATTTAAAACCTTCAAACACTAATATCATTGAACCTCCGTCACTCAGCCTGGCAAACATATCAACACTGTTCATTCTCACTCATGGTGACAGCCTGAAAGAGTCAATAAGGTGCGTACAGACTTTCGCTCTGCTCCGCAACCGAACGTCACTCCAGCAGAGCGATTGATGATCGACCGGGGAGCAACAGTGGTTCGACTGTGGAACGCGAGAAGACCTAACATCTTCCGTAACGTTCATGATGGGTGCGGGGGCGGAGCGAATGTGGTTCGATGGAGGAACGAGGGCGGCACGAGGGCGGTACGAGGGCGGCACGAGGGCGGTACGAGGGCGGAGCGTGCTCGGTGCGGGTTGGAAGTGCGTATGTGTGTACGCAGCTTTATGTGCTAATTATCGAAAAGTTGATGGGGTGGTGTGGTTTTGACAAACCGGGGGATTCCCGGTCGTCAACCTCTTCAACATACTGTCAGAGCTGGAAATTCCATGTATTCATGATTTGAAAATTCGTCACAAGACGGGTTAAATCAATGGAACACTTTTGGAGTCGAATAGGAAGGAATGGTCGTTATAAAGCAGATGGTTGTCGAAAAGTTGAAAAGTTTATATACCGTTATCACTTCCAGAGAGAATGAGTGTGTGAGAGAGTGACAGACAAATAACGTGACTGTCAGTGATGACGTCACGACGTAAACAGTGTACGTGTGTATGGGAGCCATGTATTACTCTCATTTGACCGCTGGGCGCAACTTGTATATGTCCATATGTAACGCGATTACGGCTATCAACGCGTTGATAGAATTCGATGATCAAAGGAAATGTGTTATGTTAATAACAAAATCCTCTTTTATCGCAATAACTTTTGTTAATAACAGATTACTATCTTCCCCGCAACCCCCTCGCCAAGCATCCCTACCCTACAACTACAGCTGTTCCCTAATAACTACAGCTGCAGACAAAACACGTGACAAAGTTATTAACTTCTGTTGATAACAAAACTAGCAGGCAAAAGAAAATGTTATTAACTTATGTTGAAAACTTTTATTTAAACTCTGGTGTAAACGCATTATAATTTATTTTTACATTAGATCAGATGAAGATCATCATGTAAATGATCACACACATGTTTCAATTTATGTATTTTGAAGACAATTTTTTGCTTTTTATTCCGGCTGTTATATAATACGAATACTCTCGTTAAAGTAAATCATATGGAAGTCAATAATTGACTGTAATTAATAAACTAATTGAATATAATTATTATATTGATAACAAGAGCTTGTTAATAACAAGGAATTTTCTGTTAGAAACATGAGTTATCAACTTTTGTCAAGAGGAATTTTTGACGATTCAGTCAAATTAATAACTTTTGTTAATAACTCGTGTTATTAACTCCGGTTTAAACGCAGCTTAACTGTGATAATTTCAAGAATGTGCTAAGAGAACAAAAAGAGACAGTTACCAATTGGTTATTATCATACACTTTTAAAAATCTAGTGTGGCGCACTCACACAACTTTCCTTGCCGTTATGAAAATTGATCAACTGACACTAGTGTACCCGCGCAACTCAAGTCTATCATAATTTAAAGATCTAATCCAGCTGGTGACAGGACAATAACGCTGCAGACACACGAAGTCTGCTATCTCTTCATATTGAATGATTTAATAGAATCTACAGTTGCCAACAGTTTGCAATTTAATAATCTTATTTTCTCAAATATCGAGCTTATTTTTAATTTTAGGTGAAAATGTAACTGAACATTAATTGTAGAAATTTTCATGCTGAATCTTTTCCACTCATTTTTTCAGTTTAAATTGTATCTGAAGCCTGATAATTGGGAATCTGAAATCAAACTTTGCATAGATAGGGCGCAGCTCCTGAAATTTTTACAGATATGGGACTTGTGGCAGTTGATAGAGCTTATCGATGACTATTCTAGGTATGAATTTGATCAAAATCGTTGGAGCTGTTTTCGAGAAAATCGCGAAAACCCTGTTTTTGACAACATTTTCGCCATTTAAGCCGCCATCTTTAATTGCATTTGATCGAAATTGTTCGTGTAGGATCCTTATAGTGTAAGGACCTTAAGTTCCAAATTTCAAGTTATTCCGTTAATTGGGAGATGAGATATCGTGTACATAGACGCACATACACTCATACACACACACACACACACACACACACACACACACACACACACACACACACACACACATACAGACTAATACCCAAAAACCACTTTTTTGGACTCAGGGGACCTTGAAACGTATAGAAATTTAGAAATCGGGGTACCTTAATTTTTTTCGGAAAGCAATACTTTCCTTACCTATGGTAATAGGGCAAGGAAAGAAAAAACAAAAACGACTAATTATCTGTTTGAACTATTAACAGACATCTTATATGCTGTACAAAATAATTAAACATGTTTTATGATTATATTCATACTAAGGTATTTTGTTCAATTCATTTGCCAAAAAATTCAAGATAAGCAACCCTACAAAATAGAACTAGAGTTTAAATAGAACTAGATCGCCAGCAGCAAGTTCTTTGAAAATAATTATATAATTTTAATTCTTAATATATCATTTTTATTATAATTGACCGAGCGAAGTAAGGTCTAAGATCCAAGTCGACGGTTTGGCATTTATCTTAATGTTCAAATAATGTTTAAATGTTTAAATCTTTAAATGTTTATATGTTGCGCATTTACGGCGGAACGCGGTAATAGATTTTCATTAAATTTGACAGGTATGTTCCTTTTTAAATTGCGCATCAACTTATATACAAGGTTTTCGGAAATTTTGCATTTCAAGGATAATATAAAAGGAGAAAGGAGCCTCCTTCATATGCCAATATTAGAGTAAAAATGAGACTATAGAATTTTATTATTCATCATAAATCAGCTGTCTAGTGGACTATAATACTACCCGTTCAAAAACATCGAACATCTTGAAAATGTATCTTTCCATCAACGCGAGCAGACAGTTGACTATAATCATAGAGAAACAAAAGCATAGCTTACGCTATTGTTTCTCTATGCTGTAATACTACCCCTTCAAGAACATAGAACATCTTGAAAATGTATCTTTCCATCAACGTTGTAGACAGTTGCAGCAGACCTGATAACAGCGCTCACACTCACATTCCGGGACGACACGTCACGGTACGATAGGACAGAAAACTCTATGTTTATTAAAATTTAGGATTTTTTCTAGACATTTTTAATTGATAAATTATTTATTAATTTTCCAGAAAACATAACAACAGGTCAATGTAATTTACTGAGCGCGAGGTCTACAGTAGAGCGTCTACAGTTGACCGTCTACTGTTCACAGTACTACTAGTATAATTTTATTTCTTTGATAATTCAATTCCATCTGAAATAAACACAATCTGCCATGGAAAACAATGTAAACAAACTCTACAAAAAAGTTTTCTATACGATGCTGACGTCTCGATGGGGCGATATGGCAGTAGATGTTGGGTTCATCGTCTTTCAGTATGGGGCGTGTCTATTCTATAACTGGTCTAAGGATTCAACCAGGACCTTCTAAATACTTAGTATCATAAGTATTTAGGAGGTCCTGATTCAACTGAATCAAATAGAACAGGTGACATCAGATACTTGTGGATGAGAAAACTGCATGAGGTCTACTGGTCACAGAACTACTAGTATAATTACAGTAATTAATAGAGAAGCACAAGGTTACCTTATTTTTCCTCTCCCTATCATTTAGATAATGTACTTATTGTATAAATGAATAAAGAATGAATAAAAAAAATTGTGTAGGGCCACTTCTAGCTTCAATAGCTTATTTCAATAGTTCAAAAATTGATCCGAAGTAGCTCTGCACATTATAAATTCGTTGCTTCTGATGTTGTCAATATGTGATGACGTCAATGACGTCAATGCAAATGCTACTGAGCTAAACTGGGAATGTATTTTCAGCAGTAGGTCAATGATAGTGTTGCAGATCTACAGTAACCGAATGTTTCACAGTTATGGCTTATTCAACAAAAGTGCAGATAATTTTTGTTTGGATTTTTCTTGGGGGCATCTGCTGTTTAATCAAGTGAGTGAGTTATGTTTCACCATATTATATTCTTCTTCGACTTCTTCTTCTTCTTCTTCTTCTTCTTCTTCTTCTTCTTCTTCTTCTTCTTCTTCTTCTTCTTCTTATTTCTTCCTCCTGTTCATCCTCCTCGATGAAACTATGATGAAACCTTACAAAACAATATTTTTAAGTTGAACAAGCGTTTGCGAGTTCTTACTTTTGACTTACTTAATAGGCTACCAAAGTCGTTGTCCGTCTGTTTGTATGTTCTACAATAACATTAGAAAGAATTGATCAATCAGCTTCGAATTTTGAGCACGTATATTCTTCGAACCTTTTTACAGGGCAAGTTCAATAGTTTATTCCTTGTCTATAAAATATGTGAAATTAATAATACCACTCGTGTCTACACAGTTGCTATGACGTTGACAAATTTTTTATGAGAAATTTTTTCAGTTCAATATGTCAAATTTGTGAGTAGAAGCTAATAGAGTGAGGTCCACGTTATAATGGCAGTGTTTGATTGGAAATGATATTGCTATCCTTGTCTATCATTGAACAAAGTGGATAGCGCTATCTCTCTCTCGTTTTGCTCTGTTGCCAGATCGTCTTTTAACAATGTAGAATTAATAATAATAAGAAGATGTATTAAAAATAATAATACTAATATTAAATTGATATTAATATAATATTAAAAATATTACATCTTAAATTATGAAACTTCATTATGAAATTATTGAAAAATATAATTTCTTGCTTCTATCTATACATATATAAAAGTGAAATGGCACTCACTCACTGACTGACTGACTGACTCACTCACTCACTCACTCACTCACTCACTCACTCGCAGAACTAAGAATCTAACGGACCAAAAACGTTCAAATTCGGTAGGTATGTTCAGTTGGCCCTTTAGAGGCGCACTAAGAACGGATTTGGAAAAATTTCCAAACATACGCCCAAAATCTGCGTTTTTCCAGCGTTTTTTAGCGTCTTCTCAGCTTTATCGAGAACAAATGAACAGAAAATGTTCAAATTCAGTACAGAAGCTCAGCTAGGGTGTAATAATGTTGTGTTAGAAGGGATTTGCAATAACGTCAAAGATACGTCCAAAATTAGTGTTTTTCCAGCGTTTTTTTGCTTTTTCTCAGATTAATCGAGAACAAATGAACAGAAATTGTTCAAATTTAGTACAGAAGATCAGCTAGGGTGTAAGAATGTTGTATTGGAAGAAATTTGCAAAAACGTCAAAGATACGCCCATAATTATTAGCGTTTTTCCAGCGTTTTTTTTTCTTCTTCTCAGATTTATCGAGAACAAATTAACAGAAATTGTTCAAATTTAGTACAGAAGATCAGGTAGGGTGTAAGAATGTTGTATTGGAAGGAATTTGCAAAAACGTCAAAGATACGCCCATAATTATTACCGTTTTTCCAGCGTTTTTTTTTTTTGCTTTTTCTCAGATTTATCGAGAACAAATTAACAGAAATTGTTCAAATTTAGTACAGAAGTTAAGCTACGGTGTTATAATGTTGTGTTAGAAGGAATGATATAGCCTACCAAGATATGCCAACAGATATTTTGATCAAGAGCCCCCCATCAGCTGAGTGCATCTGCTAAAAAAAGTTTTATGGTTGAAGGTTTAAAAGAAAAATGAACTTTTTTAATGAATTTGGAAACATCGCAAGAATATGTTTTTACTTCAAATATAATTATTATTTCTGATAAACTATGGATAATTTTACCTTCCAAACCCTTGAGATTTCTTCATCTTTTAGGTCGTGTTTATATATTACAGCTGGCTATACGTCAGTTTATGGATTTCGGGGATGAGTTATTTTGATTTTCCACAGACGCACTCGCTCACTCACTTCCATTTTCTACAGACGACGAAAGTCTCAGTTGTTTTTCCAAGGATGAATTATCCTTCCAATGTCCTTCAGCGAGTTTTCCAAAGGATAAGTCCTAGTGCAATCGAATTTTCATATCATAAACCTACTATGTTTCAAATTTCGTGAAAATCGTTAGAGCCGTTTTCGAGATCCGTTGGACATAAATAACCATATGAATAACCAATTTATAAATATATACAGAAATTGCTCGCTTAATATAATAGGAATTTAGAGTGCTTATAGCTACCAAATATGAGTGATGAAATTATAGTTTGTGTAAAATAAGTTGAGACTTGGTCCTCCATCCGAAGAAATTACAGGGTTGCCAAATCGTGTAAAATTGCAACTTTCTCAAAATTTCCAACCCAACGTCAGAATTGAATGTAGAATATCATCCCCTATATCCTAGTAGTACTGAAAAAGCTTCAGGGTTGAAGGATTAAAAGGAAATTTAACTTTTATGATAAAATTGGAAACATCGCGAAGATTTGTTTTTCTTCTGAATATCACTTCTCTCAGAATCATGGGGCGTCGTAATGCGTAATAATTTTATATCAAATTAACGGGGAGAATGTCTCCTTTCTATTGGTGTCTAGATTAGTTTTATGATTATTTTTTTGACTTCTAGTTTTTTTTAATTGATGATTATGTTCGTCAATGTCGATACATTTCGAGCAGAAAACATGAAATTTTCGACATGCTGGAAAATTTTTTGTTCCAAAAGATAAGTGAATAAATGAATAAATGAATAAAATGTCTATTTCCCAAAAAAAAACTAAAACTACAACAACAATTACACAAAATATTAGATAAATTACAATATTACATACAATAGTTAGTTACAAAAATTCTTATAATGTGTCCTCTACTTGTTTAGATTTTTCTGTGTGGAAATTGACCTACTCCACTATGGCGTACCATGTTCTAGAGTAGGTTTTGTTAGTTTTTTGTGCGTATTATTAATTAGTTAGTGTTTAGTAAGTCATTAGGTGGTTAGTTGTTGTTTGAAATAATGTTTTCTATGTTCAGTCTTCCATTGCTCATCAACCAATTGTGTACTATTGTTTTGAACTTCCTAGGATGATTAGTCTGCTTAAAGTTTGCAGGAAGTAGATTATATAATTTTGGTGCTAAATGATTGAAATGTCTCTGGTATAGTGCCTTCCTTGCAACACTGGTGATGAGAAGATTCCTGTATCTGGTGTTGTGGTTGTGGTTTCTGGTTTGGAATGTTGTTGGGTTCTTGTGTAATCTGCATAGTATCTCCTTGGAGTAAAGCTGTCTTGGATCCATCACGTCAAACTCATTGAACAGCTGGTTTGATGAATAGCGTGGAGGCTTCTGGTTGATGACCCTCATGATCAGCTTCTGTACCCTGAGGAGCGGTTCGATGTGCAAGAAGCTTGTACCCCCCATCCCACAATCCCAAAGTCAATCCCTTTAAATAAGTAGGTGGTGAAAGCGAGAAAGTTTCACAGAAATAATTGAAATTATTTTTCCAACTGTCAAAAGTAGTTGGAAGATCGTATTTTGGTCTCAAAAGAATTTTTAATTCAAGGAATAGCGGTATAATGGTGGCAATTATGCTATCAATAGCTGGGATCAACAAAATCAAAATACAGAACTTTTGAGAAATTCAGCAACTGCAGATCACATGATTATAAATAGTGAAAATGACAACCTCGCCTCGAATAATCCAAGCAGTGTTTGATTACAGTCTTTCTAGAGGCAATCAGCTGCTTGAGTTTGAATTAATTCAGTCAAATAATCTTGCAAATTGCCAGCCTTTAGTATACAATTTGTTACACAATGCCTACCATGCAGCCACTCTTCTAACTTTAAAATCCTTGGAGACCAAAATACGATCTTACAACTACTTTTGACAATTGGAAAAACAATTTCAATTATTTCTGAGAAACTTTCTTGCTTTCACCACCTACTTTTGAAACAAAAAAGTTTCTAGCATGACGAGAATTTCATGTTTTTTGCTCGAAATGTCTCGGCATTGACGAACATAATCATTAATTAAAAAATAGCTATAAGTCGGATAAAAATTATTCAGACACCAATAGAAAGGAGACATTCTCCCCGTCAATTTGATATAAAATTATTACGCATTACGGCGCTCCATGATTCTGAGAGAAGTGATATTCAAAAGAAAAATAAATTTTCTCAATGATTCCAATTTAATCATAAAATTCAAATTTCCTCTTAATCCTTCAACCCTGAAACTTTTCCAGCACTACTAGGATTTCAGGGATTATATTCTACATCCAATTCTGACGTTGAATTGGAAATTTGAGAAAGTTGCAATTTTACACAAGTTGGCAACCCTGTAATTCCTTCGGATGGAGGGCCATGTCTCAACTTATTTAACACAGATTATTTAATGGAAATTTGTGAAATTTTCATAATAGCAAGGAAAGTTTGTTGTGAAGGTGCCACACCAGATTTTCCCGATTGGAAAAAGATCCCCATGGAACCTACTGTCAACATGGAAAGTTCACTTAACATGATTATTATTAATAAATAATAATTTATGATTGACCGAGCGAAGTGAGGTCTAAGATTCAAGTCGACGGTTTGGCATTTCTCTTAATGTTTAAATGTTTATATGTTTATATATTTATATGTTGCGCATTTACGGCGAAACGCGGTAATAGATTTTCATGAAATTTGACAGGTATGTTCCTTTTTAAATTGCGTGTCGATGTATATACTAGGTTTTTGGAAATTTTGCATTTCAAGGATAATATAAAAGGAAGAAGGAGCCTCCTTCATACGCCAATATTAGAGTAAAAATCAGACTGTAGAAGTATTCATCATAAATCAGCTGACAAGTGATTACACAGATGTGTGGAGAAGCCAGTCTATTTCTGTATTTGTCTATCAAAGAAATTAAAGAGGTATGCATCTTTAAGCTGGGTTTACACCAAAGTTATTAACAAAATGGTTATAACTTAATCCTTATAGATTCTATAGAAGTATTCATCATAAATCAGATGACAAGTGATTACACAGATGTGTGGAGAAGCCAGTCTATCACTGTATTTGTATAAGGTCTATAGTTCCAATCAAAGATATTAAAGAGGTATGCATCTCTAACCTGGGTTTACACCAAAGTTATTAACAAAATGGTTATAACTTAATCCTTATAGATTCTATTAGATTGAACGGAAGTTGACAAACACATATGTTCATAATGTGTATGATAAGTTATGTTCAATCTAATATGATCTGAAAGGATTGAGTTATTAACATTTTTTTAATAAATTTGGTCTAATCGCAGCTTTAAGGTCTTTGGTTTCAATATTTTGTTTTGCAGTCATGGTATTATTATGCGTGCCCATCAGTATCAATATTCTCACATTCGAAAAAACTAATTTAATAGGTGAATAAAAATAAACAAATGAACTAAATAATGCTGGAGAAATTATAATATTTTTGATTCTAAAAAATTAATTTTCATCAGATAGAAAGATCATCACGGAACTGGAAAGGAACTGGATTATATCATATGGAATACAAATTCAAACGTGAACTGAGTTTGGTAACATTTAAAACAGTTGACATCTGGTACTTGTGGATGAGAGTACTGCATGAGGTCTACTGTTCACAGAACTACAAATTAATAATAATTTATAATTATTAATATATCATTTATGATAATAACTTTTATTGTCTTTCTATCACAGCTGCCCTGTGAACTCGGCTTTGAATCTTCCGTGTTTCGGAATCTCTCCGGAATCTTCAAGAGAGGCAACCACGTAAGTCAACTATACTGTTCAAAGTGTAATAGGCTATCATAGCTATCTCTAAAGCTGCGTACACATATTCGCGCTTCCAACCCGCACCGAGCACGTTCCTCCCTCGTACCGCCCTCGTACCACCATCGAACCACAGTCGCTCCGCCCACGCACCCATCATGAACGTTACGGAAGATGTTAGATCTTCTCGCGTTCCCCGGTCGAACCACTCTTGCTCCCCGGTCGATCATCAATCGCTCTGCTGGAGTGACGTTCGGTTGCGGAGCAGAGCGAAAGTCTGTACGCACCTTTATATGTACAAGGCCCCGGCCTACGATATTGCAACGTCGCAGCGTAGGCCTAGAATCTAATACATGATTGGTGAAAAAGATCAGCTGGTATTTTAAAAAATATTTTTTACCAATCATGTATCAGATTCTAGGCCTACACTGCGACGTTGCAATATCGTAGGCCGGGGCCTTGTATTAGAGGTGGCCATGGTAATCTATCTATCTATCCATACTCTTATAAAATTCTTATCTCACTGACTCACTGACTCACTGATCACGATTTCTGGAAAACTACTGGATGGATTGCAACAAAACTTGGAATATAGCTTCCTTATACGTCCTTGGTGCTCACTAAGAAATCTTTTGGCGATATTTCAACTCTAAGGGTGGCTTTTAAGGGTTTAAAATTCGTCCTTTAGCATGTATATTCTTCTTCTCCCAATCTCTTGATATTATAATTGAAATGTCCATATCATATGTTACTATAGAACTATAATCTAGAGAGAGTACCTATTCGAAACAGTTGCGACCAATTAATAATTTTGTCATGTTGGGATTAAGTTGAGATTATTCCATTAGGTTGGCACCAAGTTGAAGAATTAATTAGAATGCATTTATCGAGAACAAATTGATTGGGCACTGCTGCTTCAATCAGAGCTATTCCTGGGAGTATAGATAATTTTTATTTTTCATAAAACAAACTTTTATGACGGGAGTTGCTTCTATCAATTGATCCTATTCTATCAAGACTAATTTTGTTTGTATATCCGACAGATCACGAAAACTGCTTAAAGGGGTATTTAAAAAACTTCAGAAGTGTCCGTTACGGAATCTGTTTGTGAAGAATGAGGAAATTCGGCCAAAATTTAACTTGGGCGAAAGAAAAGGGTTATTTATTAAAACGGCCAAATAGCTGTTGCTGCTTCTCCTAATGTGAAAATATCTTGCATAGAAGTAAGTCGCTTTTCCTATGAATCGATTATTCCCAAAAATTGATTGTTTTACCAAAGAGAATATAAGGTAGCTTTCGATAAAAATATTGGAGAATATATATATATAACAGTTCGTTGACTGTCAGTATTGCTCATTAATAACATCAATGCTCCCCTTTTAAACAATGCTGACACATCATGTTTGACATTTCTGCTTTTGATGCCAGCTGTTATTATTATGTGAAATAAGCTCTCATTGAATGAAATCATAGTCATTGAAGTCAATAATTATACTAAGAAAGCAATTTGTTTGAATATGTGTGTTTGTGGATATATGTATCTATGTCGTATGGATCTCGAAAACGGCTCTAACGATTTTGATTAAATCAGGAATATATTGTGCTTGCAACAAAGAACATTATTTTGGAACAGGTCTCAACTCTGGGATAATTCGTTGAACTACCAAGAGAGAGGATTATTGGTCCCTCAAGTAGCAGCTGATCAGAAAAAAGTTATCCATAGTCTGTTGAAAATTTAAGAAAGTATGAGAAAATAAAAAACATTATAATAGCTGTAGTTGAGTTACCAAATTTGGCGACCTTATTTTAAAACATTGCAGTATTCATGGAACATCTGGAAGAATAGGTTCAGAAAGTGACCGGATGATAGCAAGAGAAATTAAAAATCAATCTCTCCAAACATAATTATGGTAGTTGAATGTAATGTTCATTGTGAGGTGATAGAAATGCGACTGATTTCTTCAGCTTCTGTTGCATTGGTTCCTCTATTGCTCTATGATTGTACGCAGCCATGGCCTTGAGAGAGACAGTTGCTCTGTATGTTAATTCATAATCTTGACTAAATACCACAAGAACCAATCAGAGAATCCTTCTATTAGAAAAACCCTGCTCTGATTAATTCTCATGAAATTCAATTTTGATTGAAATTGAACATGCTTTTGTGCTACTGGGCCTGATATTTTCATGTTTCAAAATCAGCTAAAAACTAAATCGAAAAAAAATATAATTTTTCATCAGCTGCTCCTATTTTCTTTCATGATGTTATTAAGACACAAGACAAACCTATTGATATTGATAGAAGTAGCTATGATTAGTGGGTTTGGACCGGTTTTTTTGCGCAATTACCCCCCCTCACCCCTCCCCCACCCCCTGAGTTTGCGCAAATTCCCCCTCCCCCCCCCCTCCCCCTCTCCCTCTCCCTCTCCTTCTCCTTCTCCCTCACCCTCTCCTTCTCCCTCTCCCTCTCCTTCTCCTTCTCCTTCTCCCTCTCCATCTCCTTCTCCCTCTCCTTCTCCATCTCCTTCTCCCTCTCCCTCTCCTTATCTTATCTCCCCTCTCCCAGTGAGGACGAGGGGGTTGAAAAGAGAGAAATATATCTCTCCCCTTCCCCTTGCCAAGGTGAGGGAAAAAAAATTTCCCTTTTTGGAGGAAAAATTCCCTCTCTCTATAGTGACAGATTAAAGTGAATCCATATTTCTACATCTAATGCTATACTGACAGATTAAAGTGAATCCATATTTCTACATCTAATGCTATACTGACAGATTAAAGTGAATCCATATTTCTACATCTAATGCTATACTGTCAAATTAAAGTGAATCTGTTTACTCTTATACTGACAGATTAAAGAATCCATATTTCTACATCTAATGCTATACTGTCAAATTAAAGTGAATGCTAGATGAGGGAAAAAATAATTTCCCTTTGAGGGAAAAATTCTCTACTGTCAAATTAAAGTGAATCTGTTACATCTTTATACTGAGTGAATCTGTTACATCTTTATACTGTAAAATTATAAAGTGATTGCAAATTAATACATCTAATAACTTATACTGTATCTACTGACAGATTAAAGTGAATCCATATTTCTACATCTTTATACTGAGTGAATCTGTTACATCTTTATACTGTAAAATTATAAAGTGATTGCAAATTGAATAATTCGGAGGGTACAAGAGAGAGAGAGTGTGATACACCCATCGTTTCTCTGTCTCTCGCATAAGCTTAAAGATTGTGCAAACTACTAGGTGGAAAAAAACAGATGGCCCAAAAACAGATGGCCCCATGCGTTATCTCCTATTCTCGCTTACTCGCACCATATCTACTGCTTTTTCCTCTATTACGAAAGCCATGTGAAAGAGAAATCAGTCGTGAGTTCCTTTTTAATCCGTCATTCGTATACTGCCAGTTAAAGTGAATCCATATTTCTACATCTTTATACTGAGTGAATCTGTTATATCTTTATACTGTAAAATTAAATTGATTGCAAATTAATACAATTGGTTTGCTTTCCACCCGACAGTTAAGAAAAATTTCACAAATTTATATTGAAATTTTCTATGTGCTGTACAAACCGCAGGCGTTACTTTTTTTTTTTTTTTTGGTAAGTGTGTTCTCCGAGAATATCTATAGTAAATTTAGTATGAACAAGCATTCCAAAAATGGCTATAGATATCCTCAGACCTATATCACTTGGTGTGGACAAATCAACATCAATATCGGTACAGTTCTCTTAGGAAAATTGTATTTCCACTGACATTTAGTTCCCACGACCGAGAAAGAAAACTTTTAAGCTTATGCTTGTTTAGTACTAGAGAATACTCATTCGGCAATTTGATAATTTCCTTAAAGTCCCCCTCACTATCAATATCTATAATTTCAAGGTGAATTTCACCATTATCGGGAAATGTTACATTTGTTACTCTAAACCAATCAAAAGGAAATGGTCAAATCCCCAATTGACTTGCTGGTCTGCATCAATTGAGAATTCATTAAAACTTGTGCAATCAAAATAAGCAGTCATTTTTTCGTCTTATCAGTTCGAACGATTAGAACCAAATGACTCTCTCTCTCACACAAGCAGCAGACTGGCTTGCACCCAACTCGGGCCCCCTGGCACGTTGCCGCTTTTCCTCTATTGCAAAAGCTATGTGAAAGAGAAATCAGTCGTGAGTTCCTTTTTAATCCGTCATTCCTATACTGTACTAGTGAAACCATTTGCCTCTCACCGCGTAGCGATCTCTGCATTACGAATGGCAAGTAAAGGAGAGAAATCAGTCATGAGTTCCTTTTTAATCCATCATTGGTATACTGCCAGTTAAAGTGAATCCATTCTGCTCCTCGGGCGGCCTTGTGAAGGTCGGGAGGGCATTGCCCGGCCTTGACTGAGTGAGCGACCGAGTGATGTCAGCTTGTGCATGCATACATCAAGCTATATAAAAACACATTTTTAATTTCTTATCACTTAATGCAGCTTGCGTAGTGGAGAGTGATTGAGTGCACTTGTCTACACGTACTAGCTGCCGAGGAGGCCTATCACAATTGGCGAGCACTGCATACTCCACAGAGGTTTAGCTCGACGCTAACATTATTGATTGTAAGTAAAAATTTTTGTTACATTCTCATATTTTTGTGAAATAACACTAAATTGATTTTTATAATATATATTTGGTTACAGTTATTAAATATTTCATTGTTTTTCACAGCATTTTCTCACCTCACAACTCGGTCTCATAAGCAGTTGTGCTCTTGTGAGGGAAACTTACCTGCATCGAGAAAATCATAGCCTTGGAGCTAAGCTGGAGCAATACCTGAACCGAGTCGAGGAGCTGAGAGAAGCATATCCGATTATTTCATTTTGTCATCATCATCAACACATGTAAGTTCATTTTTACTTAAATTTTCCTCTTCTCCGAGGACAATATTGTTCTCCATGTTAGATCCTTCAACATGGAAGTAAGAGGAGCTCATTTTTCAAACATGAATCTTATCTTGTCAGTGTTTTCTATCATCAATGAGATAACGCATTTTAATATTTAACCAACCAGTAGCAAAGTTGATGCATTTCATTTATTTACAATATTGCACACATACTTGATTTTGATCTTTCTTTGTCAATCTTGTTCTAAGCCTGTTTCATCTGAAGAATCTCGTAAAAAATTCCAGATAAGTTTATTTAATTGTTCTTTTGTTAAATGAGCATTGTTTTCTATTATAACCTTCTTATTCTATTGATAGAGTGTGTAAGGATTGCACACACACATGAGCCTGGGATATCGCCATTCCCCCAGAATTTATCATATGATGTACCATATAAATCACAAACAAGAATATGATTATAGTTATCACTATGCCAAACTCCTAATTTTTCATAATCTCTCACAAAAGTTAAATATTGTAGATTTGTCCATCCTTTTTCTGCTAACTGGTCCAATATATCTAGGTGCATGTCCAAGAGTTCACTTAATTTATATTGATATCTCATTTTTCTAAAGGAACAGAATGGTATTCACTTAATTGATTAAAATGTCTATCTATAATGAATTGAACGCACAAATCTGAAGACTTTAACTCAGACTCCACTGATCCCGCACCAAACACATTATCCATCTCAGTACAGTAGCTTGATGTTGTATCAGCAAAGACAAGATCACTACTAACAGATTAGCTTGCTCTAGCTTATTATTATTATTATTATGAAAAGCACACTCTAGCGATAATTTATTGTACTTTATAGTACTCTACTTATATATATTTGGTTACAGTTATTAAATATT
>NC_052512.1:29657892-29709836 GCF_014356525.2 Nilaparvata lugens
AATGAAAAATGGTATGTAGGAGAAAAAAGCAGAGTTTGAGGAACGGGGTAGAGGAATCTTGAGTTCAGCGGCAAGAGTTTTTGAAGGTGTGTCAGGTTTGGCAGGTAATGTGACATCAACTATTTTAAATAAGGTAATTGATAACCTGGGAGAAGAATATCATATTCCGGGATACGAGTATTGCGGCCCGGGCACCAAGGTTAATGAAAGGTTAAAGAGAGGTGATCAAGGTATAAATTCATTAGATAGAGCTTGCAAGATACATGATATAGCCTATACCTCAAAATAGCGATAATAAAACTCGAGCGGTAGCTGACAGAGCTCTAGCAAATGCTGCATGGGACATTTTCAAAAATCCTCAAACACCCCTTGCCGAGAAAGCACTTAGCTGTCTTGTTACAAACGTTATGAAAGCTAAAGCGGCGTTTGGTGGGTCTTTGAGAAAGAAGAAGAAGAAGAAGAATGAGAGGAGAAGTTATAGTAATATATTAGACGCAAGCTATAGCTCAGTTGAAACAACATATTGCAGGAAAAGGATATTATTTGAAGCCTTACCCACCTCTTAGTGGTGGCAGACTTCTACCCCAGCCCCACCACCATCATATGGAGTGAGTTTATTCCCTCAAGTTAAGAAACGTAGAACAACAAAGAAGAGTAGGAAAGACGAAGAAGAAGAAGAGGCATGAATATTGAAGGAGAATTGAGTAATTATGATTTGATTGATTGGTCAAAATTATTACAGATTCAGCTAAGAGGAATATATATGCTAGATGCATTACCCAAAAAATTCTAAAAAACGAAAATGCCATTGTGAATTTAGCAAGGGAAAGCAAGGATGGCACACATTGGGTAGCATATAAGAAAGTTGGCTCTAATGTATGGTATTTTGATCCAATTGGAAATTTACAACCGCCATACGAATTGGACAAATATTGAAAAAAGAATGGAGTAATATATTTTATAATGTGGAGCATATGCAGCCATTAAATAGCGATTTTTGTGGCCATCTTACATTATTGTTTCTTGCAAATCAGTTGTAATTAAGTGTTTGTGGTGAACACACAAGATGGTCGTTATTACCTTAAGATCAAAGTCAAGTAACCTCTATGAACTTTACAAGAAATTATAGAATTGGACAAAAATTGTGAATGGGAAATTGGACTGATTAATTTTTCTAGTACCAATAATATTGCAAACATAAACAAAGGAACAAATTCTAGCTTCAAATATGGCGATAAGTTAATCATGTTGGATACCGGCGCATATGAACTTGAAGATATTATAAAATCTTTAAAGAATAAATTGAATATTGATGGGAAGAAGAATAAACTTATTATATGTGCAAATGCAAATACTATGAAGATTGAAATTTATTCTGATAAGCCTATTGATTTAACACGTTCTGATTCGATTGCTAAGATACTCGGTTTTGATAATGTTGTTTTGCAAGCAAATAAATGGTATTATTCCAAACATTTGGTTAACATAGCAAGCATTGACAGTATTCTTGTTGAGTGTAATTTAGCATGTGGCAGTTACTTTAACGGGAAAGAAAAACATATAATCTACGAATTTTTGCCAAAGGTTCCTAGCGGTTATTTAATAAACGAAGTACCCTCTCCAATTATTTATGTACCTTTGAAAACACGTCGAATTCAAACTATTAATGTAAAGGTGACAGACCAGAACGGATCGTTTATTGATTTCCGCGGAGATACAATTACAATTAGACTGCACATACGTGAAAAACAAAAGTAATGGGATATCTTGTTTTTAATCCGCGTTCGAATAAGACCAATCAAGTCATTAGAGAAAGGAACGTGATAGCGTCAACATCTACTAAAAGCAATAGGGCGTTATCGGCTAAAAGTGCAAGAATATTGGAAAAATTAGGTTTTATAGTTGATTGGCGAAATGTCAGGCGCAGCAATTAGTGATATTCTGGATGTGGAGACAGAGCTTCAGTTTTATAATGACATAACCAAATTCCAATTTCATACTCATACAGTTTATTCGGGACAAGAAATAAAAACTCTGATGAAGCTCGGATAGGAATAAATTCATTGGATGTGTACACTTTACCTTGCAAATCATTTATATTGATTGAGGGAACGGTTAGCTGCACAAAACCGGCAGCGCCTGCGATTACAGTAGCAGGGGAGGCAACTCAACCGGCTGGTGCGCCCATTGCGGCAGACTATAAATTAAGCAGTAACATAGTGGGCAACCTTTTTGATGAAATACGATACGAATTAGCAGGTCAACAAATTTCCAAATCAAGATTAATTGGTTTAACTTCTACAATTAAAGCTATTCTTGTGAAGAACGCATCTGATAAAAACACATATCATTTAGCTGGTTTTGACAGAGCAGGATATGAGCTAACAGATAATAAATTCACTTTCTGTGTGCCATTGAAATTAATCCTTCCATTTTTTGAAGATTTTCAAAGAATAATTTTAAACTTGAAACAAGAGCTTGTATTATTGAGGTCGCCCTCAGACCTCAATTGCGTCGAGTCTGCAACCGGTACAGAGGTTAGTGTAAAAATTACTAAGCTCCAATGGCGGATGCCCTACATTACTTTAGAAGATCATGTGCGATTGAAATTTTTGAGACTGCTCGATGCCGACACTCCACTGAAATAAGTTTCCGTCATTGGGAAATTTGTGAATTACCAAATTTGCAAAATTCACTTGTTCATTCTTGGTCAGTACGCACGACATCGAATTTTGATACTCCAAAATATATTATAATTGCATTTCAAACTGATCGAAAGAATAAAATTAAAAAATCAATATCTAATTTTGACAGCTGTAATATTTACAATGTTAAAGTATATTTGAATAGAGAGTATATCCATACGAAAATCTGCTAGGTAAGAAGGAAGTTTTATACCGGATGTTCCTGGATTTCGCACCCTCGTATTATAATCATTCAATCAATAGCGAACTCGGAACAGAAATCGATTTTAAAACGTTTTGTGAATCAACACCGCTGATTGTTGTAGATTGTTCACACCAACCAAGTCATTTGAAATCATCGACAGATGTTCGTATTGAAATGGAATTTAATAGTGCAGTACCTGCAAATACTTCCGCGTATTGCGTTTTAATTAGCGATTGTGTGATCGAGTACACGCCTCTCACGAGCATGGTGAAAGAAGTTCAGTAATTTGTTGATAGAGTGCATCACTGCATGCAATATTATATATAAGGTGTGTACTGCGCCAAATGTAAGCCATTATCAGTTTTACCTTTGAACAGGAATCATGTCCTATTCTTTGTGTTCTGATATTTTGGACAAGCCACAAACTCGCTCTATTGGTATCCAGTGTGATCTTGATTCTGATATTTTGGACAAAGCTCAAACTCAGTCATCGGTACTTTACGATATTGAATCTGATAGTTTCTATTATGAACCAAGGAGAAGCAGTACACCAATCCAGAAGTCGGGAGAGGAGGAGGAGGAGGAGGGGGCACCAGAGGTGGAGGAACAGAAACGTGAAGAGGAACAGAAAGGAGTGGACGACAAGCAGACACCTACGAAAATTGCTACGGTTGATCTTCACTGGTTTAAACAAACTTGTAATCAAATTATTGTGAAAGAACTTGCTATCGTTGACGAGTGCAATAATTATGCTGTATTCCATTTCAAATCACCATTTGCAAAGATGGAATTGAGCGCAAAATTGTATAACGATGTAACATGGCTGGAACGTAACTATCATAAAATAAAATGGGAAGATGGAGATTTAGAATACAGTGACTCATTAATACGTGATTACCTTGCAGGTTATGAGAAAATTTTCACAAAAGGAACTGAGAAAGCAAAGTTTTTGAGAAGATTGCATTCTAACGTACGATGCATACCGGAGGACTTTCTCAAGCACGATTTCAGCTTTTTCACCACTTCGTGGTGTTATGATGCATGTAAGATACATAAGTATAGACCCGATGGAAGGTGTGCTTTATTCTCTGCCCAACATTATAATTCTTTGCTGTTTAAAAATATGTATCAAACAAATAATTTCTTGTGCGAAAACAATCGAATGCAAAGTATGAAATTGGCACCGATGTATACGAATGCGCAGAAAAGAAACTTTGCACGTTATGGATTCTTCTACAACGGAAAGGAATTACAGTGTGTTTATTGCTTGCATGCACTGAGATTGCATAAAGCTCACACGTGTTGTCTGTCTACAATTATTAATGAAGAAAGACCGTTTAATTACTCTATAATAGTGCCCGCCTACACATAGTTTACTCCATTCGCTCGACAACTATGGATCTGACAAAGTTGTTAGCTGCTGACAACGAATTGGAAGTGAGGTTAAAAAACTGCATAGACTGGTATGATGAGTGTGAAAGTGCAATTAGGAAATCAACTCCTGAAAATTATAGTTTGGCGAAACAATTGAAAGACATTTTTCTAAGCACAGTTAATTTGAACGATATAAAAGACTATTTGTGCTATTACCGTCCACACAATTTGTCTATAGATAAATTAATTAAAATTGAAGATGAAGTTATGATGTATTGTTGTAGTGAAATGTTGTAAACAAATTTTTTAATTCAGATATTTCCTCGAACATTTTGGTTTAGTATCAGTGTAGACTTGATTGAGTGAGGACGCGAGATACGCCCCCCTCAGACACAACTGTTACAGCTAAGTGCACATTCCTACCTTATCAAGAGATACGCCCCCCTCAGACACAACTGTTACAGCTAAGTGCACATTCCTACCTTATCAATTATTGTTCATAGCAATCAAGGTCATGCAGTGTTTTAGCTTTGCAAAATTCAAAAAATTAACTCGCCTCTTGATGTCAATTTCATTCAATGAATTGATTCTATTGCAAAAAAATTAAATTTTCAACAGGATTCCAAGGCGATGATGTTGATCTAGCGTTAACAAAAACAGAAAATGTACATTTTCCAATTTATCTGAGATTTTCGAACTGCTCGATATACTAGATACAGGTCATCTACATTATTGTAGTGCAAATGATTTCTCAACTATTGTTACAAATTCCGATGAACTTTGGAAATGCTTGTATGACATTGCAGATAAAAAATGTAAAAGATCAACTTAGATCATTGACCTCTCTCTGTTAAGACATCAATAGAGCTGATACCCCAAGTGATATAGGTCTGAGGATATCTATAGCCATTTTTGGAATGCTTGTTCATACTAAATTTACTATAGATATTCTCGGAGAAACACTTAAAAAATAACGCCTGCGGTTTGTACAGCACATAGAAAATTTCAATATAAATTTGTGAAATTTTTCTTAACTGTCAGGTGGAAAGCAAACCAAATTGTATTAATTTGCAATCACTTTATAATTTTACAGTATAAAGATGTAACAGATTCACTCAGTATAAAGATGTAACAGATTCACTTTAATTTGACAGTAGAGAATTTTTCCCTCAAAGGGAAATTATTTTTTCCCTCGCTGAGAAAGGGAAATTATACAGATTCACTCAGTATAAAGATGTAAAGATGTAGAAATATGGGCAAAAAAAACCGGTCCAAACCCACTAATCATAGCTACTGATAGATCACAAATAAATTCTTAAGTTGTCAATTTAGATAGAAATTTAATTGAGTTACATGTTAGTTTACATCCAAATTTTCATCCCTAAGCTTTTGGTTTCAAGCTAAGATCAAAGAAAAAAATCATACAATGGTAGTCAATAATCAAAGCGATTGAATAAACTCTATTCAGATCGATGTAAATTCACATTAAAATGATCCCACTTTAATATTTATGATTGTAGAGTTTAGGACATGTGAAATCAGCCACAATAAATGTTATACTATTATGAATGGACTCTTATGTATGAATGGACTTCCATGGAAGAAAGAATCAGTGGATTGGATGCTTTTACACTTTTGGATGAGTAAAATGGTACTCACCTATGGTAATAGGGCAAGGAAAGTAGAAATAATATCTGGAAACCGAACTTCGCTGTGGAGTACAGAAGCATAGAAAATTTATAACGATTTATAAATAGTTTATATTTGGGTAGGTACACTATGTTATGGCTGATACGCTGTAATGGCTGTGAAGAAAAATAGGAGAACAACGTTGTTGATTATCTGCCTTGCCACTGCCTTCTATAGAGGATATTGGTATATCTGATGTAATATCCCGTCTTTCGGAGGAGACAATAAAACGTCGATCCCGATTACCTAAAAAGTAGTCGTCATCTCTCATCATCCCTGTCACTCATAACCAACGCACAAGCCTAAGAGCTTATGTGGGCATCACCCTTCAGTATTATTATTATTATATTATTATAAGAACTGTTGATCACTGTTTGAAGTAAACTAATCAATTATTATATATTATTCGTCAATGATACAATATTATGAGCTTAAATTTCCTTTATTGTGATGAAATATTTTGTAAATCAGCCAAATTATATTCCTACATTGTTTGAAACCGATTGCTGTGGAGCTATAATGAGATCCACGTTATAATGGCAGTGGAGGAAGATAGGAGAACAACTTTGCCGATCCTCTGTCTTGTCAATGCCTTCTATAGAGGGTAGCTGATACAGGTTCATTGATGTAATATTTACTGTTCATCCTCGTTTAAAATTATCCATCATATTTCATTGAGCAAGAAATAGTATTTTTCAATAATTTTATAATGAATTTTCATAATTGAGATGAAATATGTTGTAAATTAATTATCAATTCTACATTGTTAAGAGACGATCTGGCAACAGAGCAAAGCGAGAAAGAGATAGCGCTATCCGCTTTGTTGAATGATAGACAAGGATAGCAATATCATTGCTAATCAAACACTGTCATTATAACGTGGACCTCACTATAGTCTATGTATACTAATAAAGGATTTGTTCTCTTTAAAACAAATCAAATTTGATCATTTATAAAGTACTACAAGGTTGGAAATAGCTACACAAATCAGTTAGGCCCAGGTGATAACGGGAGTATTTGATTTGATAGCATTGGTGTTGCTATCCTTGTCTATCAATCAACAAAGCAGATAGTGCCATTCTTCTCTATAGTGAGGTCCACGTTATAATGGTAGAGTTTGATTGGCAATGGTATTGCTATCCTCGTCTATCATTCAACAGAGCAAATAGCGCTATCTCTTTCTCGCTTTGCTCTGTTGCCAAATCATCTTTCAACAATGTAGAAATAAAAGTAAAAGTTAATTCGTATGGCTTTTGTTGGTGGGGAGTCCCTTGCGGGAAGGTCCCACCGCCTGAATATATAATTTAAGCCGTCAATGGGCCTTACGACTGTCATACTTCAGCCGGCACCGACAGTTTAACGTGCCCATCCGATAACACGGGAGTGATCTGGTTAAAAAACTTTTGGTATTGAGAGGGTTTGAACCCGGGATTTCTATGCTGCTACGCAGGCACTCTATCCACTAGACCACGGATCACTCCATGTAGAAATAATAATTAATTAACAGAATATTTCTTATTAATCTTGAAAATTCATTATGGAATTATTGAAAAATATAATTTCTTGGTAAATGAAATATAATTGATTATTTTAAAGGAGGATGAACAGTAAATATTACATCAATGAACCTGTATCAGCTACCCTCTATAGAAGGCATTGACAAGACAGAGGATCGGCAGCGTTATTCTCCTATCTTCCTCTACTGCCATTATAAAGTGGATATCACTATAGATGTGACCATAGCTTGGTTGAATTCTGTATTAATTCAAACTTAGTTTTAACTGCTATCTATTGTTCTTTCAAGACCTTTGAATTTCTAATAGAAACTTTTCAACAGGAAAAAGCAGATAGCAGATGGAAAAATAACAACTAAGACTACAGTAATAAGAGAACATTTTGAAAATAGAAATTTGTATATATTATATATTGCGTATAATTCAGGAGCAAACCTTGATCTGGGATGTGGAGAAATTAGTCCGATAGTGTGAGTACAAAATATTATTTATTTATTTTTTCAAAGTTGAATCAATAGAGTTTGAACTCTTAAAAATTTTCTGATTATCCTGATTCTGAAGAAGAAGAAGAAGAGAAGAAGAAGAAGAAGAAGAAGAAGAATGAGAAGAAGAAGAAGAAGAAGAAGAAGAAGAAGAATTAGATATATATATATGTGTGTGACCGAATCTCGAAAACGGCTCTAACGATTCTCACGAAATTTGGAACAAAGTTGGTTTATGATATGAAGATCTGATTGCACTAGGTCTCAACCCTGTGATAACTCCACCCTGATCAACCCTGCCATTAAAAGGATAAATATGTCCTTGGAAAAACAGATGGAAATTTTGTCGTCTGTTGATACCGTAATGAAAGAGAGTGAACGAGTGAAAGTGTGGGATCATCCAGCTGATCTCACGAGATGAAAAATTCAACAAGAGAAACTTATTTTCGTTTATTTCTATTTCTTTAGAATACATGTTTACTTCAAAAAGTCCAAAATAGTAAATAGATTCTGTAGAGCTAGGGCCAAACGAGCGCACATAGTGCGTCCGTTACAACTTACTTTTTGCGGCCGTCGTCAATGACGTCACACGAGCGTTGAGTGTGGTGCGTCAACGTCAGTTGGCTTCACGCAATTGGACCAGACGAAGCAATAACTTAGCTATTTAACTGTAAATCCCGGAATTTTCAGGATAGGCTACTAATACCTAGATAAACAGAGTAAGTCATATGTATGGGAACCCATCGATAAGTTGGAGACTGTTGTAGATATAATACTGTAGCTTCCAGGATGAGTTATTGGTCAAATACTCTACCTTTTGACGTACAACTGAATTTCAACCACTCATAAGGGGTGCCTTAGGGGTTGTAACTCGAATATTTTTAATGTAAACACCCATTGTGTAGAACATAATTTTAAAGGTATTTTTAGAATAAGCGAGATTGCATCAATGAAAATGTTCTATGATACTTGTATCCAAAATGGCGGCTGATTTTGTATACAAGAATCATAGAACATAACTATTATAATTATTAATTAACCTAAATAAATGCTGTGAATCACCTCGAAGACTTCTGCTACTGCAGACATTGACAACAGGGTTAACAGCTAGATGGAAATTCGATGAGAACTACTATCCAAAAATTAGTTGCCAGCCCGGGAATCGAACCCGGTACCTCCCAATTGCTAGTTAGGAATGCTTACCCTTACACCAAACTGACAATCTCTGGATAGCAGCGCTCATTTTATACGAAGCCATAGCGGCCAACCAGTTTACAGATGGAATTACAGCATTTATTTAGGATTTTCGTTGATTAATAATTATATATTAATTAGCATTTGAATAAATGCATTCTCTATTTAATTCCATCTGTAAACTGGTTGGCCGCTATGGCTTTGTATAAAATGAGCGCTGCTATCCAGAGATTGTCAGTTTGGTGTAAGGGTAAGCATTCCTGACGAGCAATTGGGAGGTACCGTGTTCGATTCCCGGGCTGGCAACTAATTTTTGGATAGTAGCTCTCATAGAATTTCCATCTATCTGTTAACCCTGTTCTCAATGTCTGCAGTAGCAGAAGTCTTCGGGGTGATTTACAGTATTTATTTAGGATTTTCGTTAATTGATAATTATATATTAATTAGGATTTGAATAAATGCATTGTCTGTTCAATTCCATCTGTAAGTCATGGAACATTTTTATTGATGTCATCTTACTTGTTCTAAAAAGACCTTTAAAATGATGTTCTACACAATGAGTGTTCACATTTACAATATTCGATCTACAACCCCAAAGTCACCCCCTTATGAGGGGTTGAAATCTAGTTGTTCGTCAAAAGGTAGAGTATTTGACCAATACTCTGAATATCCTGAAAGTTACAGTATCATATCTACAATAGTCTCCAACTTATTGATGGGTTCCTATATATATGACTCACTCTGTATAGTTTGGTATTAGTATCCTGAAAATCCCGGGATTCACAGTACGTGACCCGGGATCTTTAGGTATCAGAATGTCTATTTCTGGGATCTCGGGATTGTCATCCCTGGTCATAGTGGACTAAATGCATCATCAGAAAAATTCGTATCACGATAGTAACTATTATTATAGTAATAGTAACTACTAGTAGTTCTGTGAACAGTAGACCTCACGCAGTATTATCATCCACAAGTAGCTGATTGAAACTATAGACCTTATGGAAATACAGAAATACTTGTCAGCTGATTTATGATGAATAATTCTATAGTCTGATTTTTACTCAAATATTGGCGTATGAAGGAGGCTCCTTTTTCCTTTATATTATCCTTGAAATGCAAAATTTCCAAAAACACTGTATATACGTCGGCGAGCAATTGAAAAAGTAACATACCTGTCAAATTTCATGAAATTCTATTACCGCGTTTTGCCGTAAATGCGCAACTTATAAACATTTAAACATTTAAACATTTAAACATTTAAACATTAACATTTAAACATTAAACTTTAAACATTTAAACATTTAAACATTTAAACATTTAAACATTTAAACTTTAAACATTTAAACAATTAAACATTTAAACATTTAAACATTTAAACATTTAAACATTTAAACATTTAAACATTTAAACATTTAAACATTTAACATTTAAACATTTAAACATTAACATTTAAACATTTAACATTTAAACATTTAAACATTTAAACATTTAACATTTAAACATTTAAACATTAAACTTTAAACATTTAAACATTTGAACATTTGAACATTAAACATTCAAACATTCAAACATTAAACATTTAAACATTTAAACATTTAAACATTTAAACATTAAACATTTAAACATTTAAACATTTAAACATTTAAACATTTAAACATTTAAACATTTAACATTTAAACATTTAAACATTTAAACATTTAAACATTTAAACATTTAAACATTTAAACATTTAAACATTTAAACATTTAAACATTTAAACATTTAAACATTTAAACATTAAAATGACTTCTGCTTCACAATAGCATCACGAAGTCTTTTAAGAAATTTAATAATTTACTTTAACTTTAACTTTTACAAAATCATTAGTAGGTACTACGCTCTAAAATATTTGGGGTCCTCTTATGGTGGCATTTGGCTGGCGAGTGCTGGTTCTCCTTTCTCAAGTTTTACAGATCCTATTTCCGACTTTCAAATTAGCATAAAATTTAAATATCTTAGTCCTCCACCATTTAGGTTCAAATAGATCTTACAAAAAATACCAAAATATTTTAGATTGTATGATTATAATTTCTTTGCTTTCGAGCCATATCGATAACATAGACTATATAACAATTCAACATAGATTCCGAACATTTATAGAAATATATATAATATTTTTGAATTGGCCTACAATTGCCGCCTATTAACTGCCGTTTTACTATTGGTGCATGCAAATTTTATTCGGTATTCATGCGCCTGGTACCTCTTATTTCCTGAATACATTAAATTATTTTTATTTGGTTTTTTATTTATGCTCTTTACATGCTAGCTAATATTCTATACATTAATATTAATTCCATGCTACTTAATAATTAGCCACGTGATCAGGTGTTTTTTCACATTGCACACCATCTGATTGCAATAAAGCTCTGCCAAGGGTTTGGTCAGATTCTACGTTTCTCGGTTTGATCGATCTCTAGGTCACCGATCCGTGAATACATGTACATAACCTCAATCTTCAAATATTTTATATAATAATCTATTTATGAGCAATAAAATTCCTTCAAATCCTTTTTAGGTTTTTGTACCATTTAGCCAGAACAAGCTGATGCTATCTAATCTTAGTTATTATCTATTTGGCGATATTAGCCAGTTACTTTATTTTCAGACCTATTACTGTTTCGTTAGGGCTTTTTATCTACCCAGATTTTACTTTACAAAGTTTTGTTCAGTAGAGCTTTGTGGTATCACAAATAGTATTTCAAAAGTCTACTTTTGAAAATGTGATACTTTCTATACTCCTTTTTTTCGGAGGAATCCATTCAAAATTCTCTTCTCATTATCTGCTGATTACAGGTGCTATGAACAAAAAGATAGTGAGGAAATCCAGGATGCTATCAAAGCTGATGAGCGGGTTTCATTCATGAAAAAAATATATGATGAAAGTTCCCCGAATAAAAAGAAAATTGTTAATTTGAATATTGATCCCTTGATAGAAGTATCCAATTGTTTCTCTCTAAATAATGTGAGTATATTTATTTATCTATTTATACATTGATAGCTACAATATCATTCTCAACTATAAATGATTGGTAAAGGAACAATAGGTTTAAAGCCCAAAACTGTTCCTTTGCCAAATTTACATAGAAATATTGTGTCTTTACATCCAATATTGAATTTTATTATAGTAGCGCTCATCGAATTTCCATCCAGCTGTTTTCCCTATTGCCAATATTTGCATTAGCAGAAGTCTCCGAGGTGATTCAAAGCATTTAATTGGGATATCGTTTAATAATAATTATTCATTAATTACCATTTCAACAAACGCAACTTCCAATTCATTTCTTCATGTAGACTGGCTGGTCGCTATGGCTTTGTATAAAATGAGCGCTGCTATCCAGAGGTTGTCAGTTTGGTGAAAGGGTAAGCATTCCTGACCAGCAATTAGAAGGTACTGAGTTCGATTCCCGGCTAACAAATAATTTTTGTTCAGTAGCGCTCATCGAATTTTCATCTAGCTGTTTACCCTGTTGTCAACTGAATTTAGGGGTTGTAACTCGAATATTTTTATAATGTTTAAAACACCCATTGTGTGTAAATTATTTTAATGTTCTTTCTAAAATGTTAGATATAATACTGTAATTTCCAGAATACGTTATTGGTCGAATACTCGTACAACTGGATTTAAACCCTTCGTGAGGAGGTGACGTAGAGGTTACTCTCGAATATTTTAAATGTAAACATCCATTGTGTGGTACATCATCTTAAAGGACTTTCAAAAAAAGGAAGATGACATCAATAAAAATGTTCTTTGATACTTTTATCCAAAATGGCAGCTGATTGAAGTTCTAGTTTGAAGAAATCTATATAAATAAAAATCGAGCCTCAAATTTTGACGTTCAATAGCTTTTTTTATGTGTGCACCAAATTTGATGATTTTTTAGTTGTTTTCGTTATGTTCAGGTCCAGGTTTATGGCCCATCAAATTTATAATCCGACTTCAGGACTCTTTCCTACGGTCCTTCAAAGTTTACACGTAATCCTTATGGGAGAAGAATTTGTGAGCTGGCCACACACAGATATAAAAATCAGCTGTTATAATCATTGCGTCATCCAACAGCCGTCGGTAGATCTGTTTTTCAATTATTTTCTTCCACTAATTCACAAAATTTCAAATCTGTAATAATGCCGCGATACGAACGACGTCCAAACTTGGGTCACAGAACTCGAAATGCTGTAAATTTAGAATATGCACGGGAAAATCAGCAGCAAGGAGATATGCCATTCAATTACCCAGCAAGCTGCATTCAACTATAACTAAAAATACAAACTGCTGCACAAAGAAAGTCCATATTGAGATATAAATAATAAAGTATAATACTGATTGTTGGATAATTTTAATAAAAATATAGTGCATCAGATTAAGCTAAGGCTAAGCATACCTGAGGAGGCGCGGCTGGTGATACAAAGTTTTGGTCTTATGGAGGTTCCATGCCATACCCGATTCAGTGTGTGTGAGTTCTTCCATTTAAACCAATAAGCGAGAAGCACCTGGATGCAAAATGCCGCATCGCCCCTCCTCTGGTGTATATCTAGCTAAAGTTTTTTTCATGAGATGTATTAACTATTTGTCGGTACGAAGTTCGCCGGGCCAGCTAGTGATTGATAAAATTCAATCAGCTACCATTTTGGACCAAGTATCATAGAGATTTTTTATTTATGTCATCTTCCTTGTTTTTGAAAGGCCTTTAAGATGATGTACCACACAATGGGTGTTTACATTCAAAATATTCCACTTACAACCCCTACGTCACCTCCTTATGAAGGGTTTAAATCCAGTTGAACGTAAAAAGGTAGAGTATTTGACCAATAATTTATCATGAAAATTACAGTATTATATCTAAAATAGTTCCAATCTTATTGGAGGGTTTTCATACATAGAATGACTCACTCTTGTACAATGAAGGAAAGAATCGGCTTATACATGTATGGGATAGGAAATCCACGAATGACGCATCATCACGTCTCAACTACTCAAGTGATTCACTTGGAATTTTGCATATAGATTCTCAATTCCCCTGGGATGGTTATATGCCTATTTTGAATCCTTCAAGATTTCATTACGTCAAGATTTCATTTTGTCAAGTTTCAAAATTGTTCACTTGCGGATCTTACCTGCTAGTCTATACTACAGGGACCGGCATATTAATCCGACGATTTTATAGTGATTGTTATGTTTGAACCACTGTCATTGAAAAGGCGGGAATGCTGTACATCGACAGGTCTATTGTTGCCATTTCAGTAGCCAGAATGTCGTGGTCAAGTGAACATCAAGCGATTGTGATTGCAGCTTATTTTAAAAATAATGGCCCATATGAATAAAACCAGAGCAAATGCTCATGAGCAAGAGCATGGAGCATAAGGTTTTGCTCATGAGCAAAAGGTAGAAGCAAAAGCATTTTTGCTCATTTTTATATGAATAAGCTTTACCTTTTACTCTTACCTTATGCTCCTGAACTCTGGAGCAAATGCTCACGTATTTTAGAGATTTTTCATCAGCTGATTCGCTTTTGTAGCCTTAGTTTGTTTTTATAGCTCACGGAAGCGCTAAATATGCAAATAGGGTGCACCGCTTGTGTTTGCGTCGTCTGCTCTGTTTTCTATTTATGAATAGAGTTCTAGGTTAGTTGAGTTTAGAATTTTGAAATAATAGCGTGAAAAAATGTCATCTCTATAACAATCTTCAGCATATTCTTATAATCGTCTACACTTTCATCTTCTTAAATACCTATTTCCTATTTTGTGATGGCTATCTATATAACAGGTAGCTATCTTTTGTATTTATTCTTTTGTAGGGATAATGGTGATATGTATCATGGTTGAATCTAAAAAGAGTTTTATAGTTCTCAACTATTGGTTGTGATCGTATCTGGTAGAGTTTCCTCTTCCTCATACGAATTAGTTGAGCCATTTTACTATGAGCAAAAGGTGATAATCTGCTCTAGACTAGACTCACCTTTTTTGAAGCATTTGCTTCAAAAGTTGAGCAAATGCTCTAGTTTATTCATACAATTTTGAGCAAAAGCTTTTACTTTTGAGCAAATTCTCAAACTATTTTTTTATGAGCATGAGCAAAAGATTTTGCTCACGTTTATTCATAGAAAATGAAGCAAATGCTCCATAATTTAGAAGTATTATCAAATGCTCAACTTTACTCATATGGCCCAATGACTCGGTTACTTTAACACAGCGTTTATGTCACAGACATTTCAACAATTCAAATCGATACGCGTCTGTTCCCAGTAGGAATACGATCTTGTTGTAGGTGAAGAATTTCAGGAACACGTTGTCCGCTTTAAAAACAAAACCAACAGGACGAAAACGAACCTTGAGAAAGCCTGAGAAACGCCTGAGTAGCTGTTACACGGTCTCCACGACGTTCAGGAGCGAAACATGCTGTTGCCCTAGCCATTTCTGATCGAAGTGTACGACGAATTCTTCATTCCGACCTTAAAGTCCATCCGTAAAAGATAATAATATTATTAGTTCAACAACTTAATGCAAATTATTGGGCACATTGCAAAGCCGCTTGCGAGATTATTCTCGGAAATGTCCACCAGGATGCCATTATTCTTTCAAGTGACGAGGAACATTTTCATTTGTCGGGATTTGTGAATAAACAAAATCGCCGTTATTGAGCAGACAATAATCCACAGAACTAAAGGAAGTCATTCAACGAGAAATTGAAGCAATTCCACAAGTGATGATTGAGCGAGTAATAGAAAATTTTAGAATTGGGTCAAGTGAGTGTGTGAAAAGTAAAGTGAAATCATTTGAATGACATAATCTACAAATAAAAAACTTTGTGAGTAATCTATGTAATTCACTATAAATTGAACAATTTGGTATATTATATGATTCAATTATTGTAAGAAGCACACTTGAGTTGTCATCCCTCAAAAATCGTCAGGTTTTTATGTCGGGTTCTGTATAATAAAATTTATGCTTGAATACTGGACTGATTCACTTGAAATTTTGCATTAAAGATTCTCAATAAACCTAGGATTAGATGGTTATAGGCCTATTTTGGATTCTTCAATATTCCATATTACGTCAAGTTTTCAGTTTGTCAAGTTCTAATATTAGGGTGCAGACAGACTGGTTGAAAATAGTCATCCGAAACGAACCGGAATGATTTTTTGCTAATAACCGTGAAATGGGAGAATAATCGCTTTGGGTTTCCACATTGTTGATTCTTTGACCCAGCAACTTTTCGATTTTCTTCCAAGAAAAATTATTTTTGGTAGTAGAAACAAAACTCAAACTTCTATGGACTCAGTGAGTCGAGTATATTATTATAATATTCCAAAAAATTAAATATCTCGAAATTGACGATTAAAGTTTTTTGATATATGGAAACAATAAGCAGGCAAACAAAGGTTAGTGACCCTCCTAAAGTTGTGAAGAATGAGTCCGGTGTCTAAACTCTACCAGTGTGAACGCTTGTATGCAGAAGCATATGCGCCATTACTATTGCTCTCCTTTGAAAATGGGGCTGGCTTCACACTGTTGATTTTTCGTCGGCCGATAGTTCCCAAAAAGATGGATCATGCGCATTTAAATGTGAGTCTTCAGACTTTCCTATAGAACCTGTCCTATTTTCAGAGGAGAGCAATAATAATGACGCATATGCTTCTGCATACAAGCGTTCACACTGGTAGAGTTTAGTCACCGGAACCATAGCCACTTCTAATACAGGAATTAAAGGTTGCTATGCCGGAACCGATTTCTCACATCTTTCGGAGAGTCACTAGCCTTTCATTGCCTGCTTATTGTTTCCCTATATCAAAAAATATGGTGTGGCACACTCACACAACTTTCCTTGCTCATTGAACTGTAAGCCCCATTCTTAAAGGAGAATAATTCAGGGGAATAACATAATGACGATTGGCAGCAACATATTTGAAACTATGATCACACTACTGTATATGTGTATATAATTGTTTTCAGAGTACTTTTTCCTTTGTGTAAATTGTGAAATTCGATGATATTTTTTTAAAAGTCGTCAAAACAGCAGTTCGACAGATGAAATATCTCGACTATGTGTTCTTTTTATGAACTGCTCTACCTACCTACCTAATGCACGAGAAGGAGGTTACAAAGTCCATTTCTCAAGGATGGGGTGGACCCCCATTAGTTTTCCAGGAAGGAGACTAATGCCAGTTGATAGAGCTGATAAATAACTATACGGGGTATGAATTTGAAATAATCGGTCAAGTCATTTTTGAGAGAATCGTAAAAAACAGGTTTTTTTTAGTAATTATCTTCCATTTTTCTTAAGAATAACGGAGCTCCTGCAATTTTCCCAGAAATGATAATCATGTCAGTCGATAGGGCTTATGGATGGTACAAATTTGAAGAAAATCGTTAGAGCCGTTTTCGAGAAAACCGTGGAAAACATGGTTTTTCAGTGATTATCAAGAATATTACGGAGCTCCTGCAATTTTCCCAGAATTGAGACTCATGTCAGTCGATAGGGCTTATGAATAGCTATCCATGGTATAAATTTGAAGAAAATCGTTAGAGCCGTTTTCGAGAAAACCGTGAAAAACATGGTTTTCAAGTAATTATCCGCCATTTTTCACGCCATCTTGAATTGAATTCTATTGAATTTCTTACTGTAGAATCCTCATGGTATAAGGACCTTCAGTTAAAAATTTCAAGTCAATCGGTTGATTAGAAATGAAGTTATCGTGTCGACAGACATACACACATACACACACACACACATCCACACATCCGCACACAGACCAACACTCAAAAATAATGTTTTAGGACTCAGGGGACCTTGAAAGGTATAGAAAACTTGAAATTAGGGCACCTTAATTTTTTTTAGAAAACAATAATTTCCTTACCTATGGTAATAGGGCAAGGAAAGTAAAAAATCCAATCGTTAATTTCAAGATATTTAATTTTTTTGAAATATTATAACAATCTACTCGACTCACTGAGTCCATAGAAGTTTGTGTTTTGTTTCTACAACCAAAAATAATAATATTCTTTGTTGAAAAAATCGAAAAGTTGCTGGGTCCAAGAATCAACAATGTGAAGAGCCAAAGTGATTAATCTCTAATTTCACGGTTATTAGCAAATCATTCAGGTTCGTTGCGGATGACTATTTTTACTTTCCTTGCCCTATTGCAATAAATAAGGAAAGTATTACTTTCCAAAAAAATTAAGGTACCCTTATTTCAAGTTTTCTATACGTTTCAAGGTCCCTCGAGTCCAAAAACATGATTTTTGAGTGTGTGTGTGTGTGTGTGTGTGTGTGTGTGTGTGGTGTGTGTGTGTGTGTGTGTGTGTGTGTGTGTGTGTGTGTGTGTGGTGTGTGTGTGTGTGTGTGTGTATGTGTGTATGTGTGTATGTGTGTATGTGTGAATGTGTGTATGTCTGTGAACACAATAACTCCATTCCTAATCAACCGATTGACTTGAAATTTTAAACTTAAGGTCCTTATACCATGAGGATCCGCCAATAAGAAATTCAATGGAATTGAATTCAAAATGGCGGAAAAAATGGCGGATATTTACTAAAAAAACCATGTTTTTCACGGTTTTCTCGAAAACGGTTTTAACGATTTCCTTCAAATTTATACCATGGATAAATTTATAAGATTGGATGTATTGTTATATACCATGGATTATATTCATAAGCCCTATCAACTGACATGAGTCTCATTACTGGGAAAATTGCAGGAGCTCCGTAATATTCTTGAGAAAAATGGCGGATAATTACCTAAAAACCGTGTTTTTCACGATTTTCTCAAAAATGACTTGACCGATTATTTCAAATCTGTAATAATGCCGCGATACGAACGACGTCCAAACTTGGGTCACAGAACTCGAAATGCTGTAAATTTAGAATATGCACGGGAAAATCAGCAGCAAGGAGATATGCCATTCAATTACCCAGCAAGCTGCATTCAACTATAACTAAAATACAAACTGCTGCACAAAGAAAGTCCATATTGAGATATAAATAATAAAGTATAATACTGATTGGTGGATAATTTTAATAAAAATATAGTGCATCAGATTAAGCTAAGGCTAAGCATACCTGAGGAGGCGCGGCTGGTGATACAAAGTTTTGGTCTTATGGAGGTTCCATGCCATACCCGATTCAGTGTGTGTGAGTTCTTCCATTTAAACCAATAAGCGAGAAGCACCTGGATGCAAAATGCCGCATCGCCCCTCCTCTGGTGTATATCTAGCTAAAGTTTTTTTCATGAGATGTATTAACTATTTGTCGGTACGAAGTTCGCCGGGCCAGCTAGTGATTGATAAAATTCAATCAGCTACCATTTTGGACCAAGTATCATAGAGATTTTTTATTTATGTCATCTTCCTTGTTTTTGAAAGGCCTTTAAGATGATGTACCACACAATGGGTGTTTACATTCAAAATATTCCACTTACAACCCCTACGTCACCTCCTTATGAAGGGTTTAAATCCAGTTGAACGTAAAAAGGTAGAGTATTTGACCAATAATTTATCATGAAAATTACAGTATTATATCTAAAATAGTTCCAATCTTATTGGAGGGTTTTCATACATAGAATGACTCACTCTTGTACAATGAAGGAAAGAATCGGCTTATACATGTATGGGATAGGAAATCCACGAATGACGCATCATCACGTCTCAACTACTCAAGTGATTCACTTGGAATTTTGCATATAGATTCTCAATTCCCCTGGGATGGTTATATGCCTATTTTGAATCCTTCAAGATTTCATTACGTCAAGTTTTCATTTTGTCAAGTTTCAAAATTGTTCACTTGCGGATCTTACCTGCTAGTCTATACTACAGGGACCGGCATATTAATCCGACGATTTTATAGTGATTGTTATGTTTGAACCACTGTCATTGAAAAGGCGGGAATGCTGTACATCGACAGGTCTATTGTTGCCATTTCAGTAGCCAGAATGTCGTGGTCAAGTGAACATCAAGCGATTGTGATTGCAGCTTATTTTAAAAATAATGGCCCATATGAATAAAACCAGAGCAAATGCTCATGAGCAAGAGCATGGAGCATAAGGTTTTGCTCATGAGCAAAAGGTAGAAGCAAAAGCATTTGCTCATTTTTATATGAATAAGCTTTACCTTTTACTCTTACCTTATGCTCCTGAACTCTGGAGCAAATGATCACGTATTTTAGAGATTTTTCATCAGCTGATTCGCTTTTGTAGCCTTAGTTTGTTTTTATAGCTCACGGAAGCGCTAAATATGCAAATAGGGTGCACCGCTTGTGTTTGCGTCGTCTGCTCTGTTTTCTATTTATGAATAGAGTTCTAGGTTAGTTGAGTTTAGAATTTTGAAATAATAGCGTGAAAAAATGTCATCTCTATAATAATCTTCAGCATATTCTTATAATCGTCTACACTTTCATCTTCTTAAATACCTATTTCCTATTTTGTGATGGCTATCTATATAACAGGTAGCTATCTTTTGTATTAATTCTTTTGTAGGGATAATGGTGATATGTATCATAGTTGAATCTAAAAAGAGTTTTATAGTTCTCAACTATTGGTTGTGATCGTATCTGGTAGAGTTTCCTCTTCCTCATACGAATTAGTTGAGCCATTTTACTATGAGCAAGAGGTGATAATCTGCTCTAGACTAGAGCAGGGCACCTTTTTTGAAGCATTTGCTTCAAAAGTTGAGCAAATGCTCTAGTTTATTCATACAATTTTGAGCAAAAGCTTTTACTTTTGAGCAAATGCTCAAACTTTTTTTTTGATGAGCATGAGCAAAAGATTTTGCTCACGTTTATTCATAGAAAATGAAGCAAATGCTCCATATTTTAGAAGTATTATCAAATGCTCAACTTTATTCATATGGCCCAATGACTCGGTTACTTTAACACAGCGTTTATGTCACAGACATTTCAACAATTCAAATCGATTCGCGCCTGTTCCCAGTAGGAATACGATCTTGTTGTAGGTAAAGAATTTCAGGAACACGTTGTCCGCTTTAACAACAAAACCAACAGGACGAAAACGAACCGTGAGAACGCCTGAAAAACGCCTGAGTAGCTGTTACACGGTCTCCACGACGTTCAGGAGCGAAACATGCTGTTGCCCTAGCCATTTCTGATCGAAGTGTACGACGAATTCTTCATTCCGACCTTAAAGTCCATCCGTATAAGATAATAATATTATTAGTTCAACAGCTTAATGCAAATTATTGGGCACATTGCAAAGCCGCTTGCGAGATTATTCTCGGAAATGTCCACCAGGATGCCATTATTCTTTCAAGTGACGAGGAACATTTTCATTTGTCGGGATTTGTGAATAAACAAAATCGCCGTTATTGAGCAGACAATAATCCACAGAACTAAAGGAAGTCATTCAACGAGAAATTGAAGCAATTCCACAAGTGATGATTGAGCGAGTAATAGAAAATTTTAGAATTGGGTCAAGTGAGTGTGTGAAAAGTAAAGTGAAATCATTTGAATGACATAATCTACAAATAAAAAAACTTTGTGAGTAATCTATGTAATTCACTATAAATTGAACAATTTGGTATATTATATGATTCAATTATTGTAAGAAGCACACTTGAGTTGTCATCCCTCAAAAATCGTCAGGTTTTTATGTCGGGTTCTGTATAATAAAATTTATGCTTGAATACTGGACTGATTCACTTGAAATTTTGCATTAAAGATTCTCAATAAACCTAGGATTAGATGGTTATAGGCCTATTTTGGATTCTTCAATATTCCATATTACGTCAAGTTTTCAGTTTGTCAAGTTCTAATATTAGGGTGCAGACAGACTGGTTGAAAAATAGTCATCCGAAACGAACCGGAATGATTTGCTAATAACCGTGAAATGGGAGAATAATCGCTTTGGGTTTCCACATTGTTGATTCTTTGACCCAGCAACTTTTCGATTTTCTTCCAAGAAAAATTATTTTTGGTAGTAGAAACAAAACTCAAACTTCTATGGACTCAGTGAGTCGAGTATATTATTATAATATTCCAAAAAATTAAATATCTCGAAATTGACGATTAAAGTTTTTTGATATATGGAAACAATAAGCAGGCAAACAAAGGTTAGTGACCCTCCTAAAGTTGTGAAGAATGAGTCCGGTGTCTTAACCCTACCAGTGTGAACGCTTGTATGCAGAAGCATATGCGCCATTACTATTGCTCTCCTTTGAAAATGGGGCTGGCTTCACACTGTTGATTTTTCGTCGGCCGATAGTTCCCAAAAAGATGGATCATGCGCATTTAAATGTGAGTCTTCAGACTTTCCTATAGAACCTGTCCTATTTTCAGAGGAGAGCAATAATAATGACGCATATGCTTCTGCATACAAGCGTTCACACTGGTAGAGTTTAGTCACCGGAACCATAGCCACTTCTAATACAGGAATTAAAGGTTGCTATGCCGGAACCGATTTCTCACATCTTTCGGAGAGTCACTAGCCTTTCATTGCCTGCTTATTGTTTCCCTATATCAAAAATATGGTGTGGCACACTCACACAACTTTCCTTGCTCTTGAACTGTAAGCCCCATTCTTAAAGGAGAATAATTCAGGGGAATAACATAATGACGATTGGCAGCAACATATTTGAAACTATGATCACACTACTGTATATGTGTATATAATTGTTTTCAGAGTACTTTTTCCTTTGTGTAAATTGTGAAATTCGATGATATTTTTTTAAAAGTCGTCAAAACAGCAGTTCGACAGATGAAATATCTCGACTATGTGTTCTTTTTATGAACTGCTCTACCTACCTACCTAATGCACGAGAAGGAGGTTACAAAGTCCATTTCTCAAGGATGGGGTGGACCCCCATTAGTTTTCCAGGAAGGAGACTAATGCCAGTTGATAGAGCTGATAAATAACTATACAGAGTATGAATTTGAAATAGTCGGTCAAGTCATTTTTGAGAGAATCGTAAAAAACATGGTTTTTTAGTAATCATCTTCCATTTTTCTCAAGAATATAACGGAGCTCCTGCAATTTTCCCAGAAATGAGAATCATGTCAGTCGATAGGGCTTATGAATGGTATAAATTTGAAGAAAATCGTTAGAGCCGTTTTCGAGAAAACCGTGAAAAACATGGTTTTCAAGTAATTATCCGCCATTTTTCACGCCATCTTGAATTGAATTCTATTGAATTTCTTACTGTAGAATCCTCATGGTATAAGGACCTTCAGTTAAAAATTTCAAGTCAATCGGTTGATTAGAAATGAAGTTATCGTGTCGACAGACATACACACATACACACACACACACATCCACACATCCGCACACAGACCAACACTCAAAAATAATGTTTTAGGACTCAGGGGACCTTGAAAGGTATAGAAAACTTGAAATTAGGGCACCTTAATTTTTTTTAGAAAACAATAATTTCCTTACCTATGGTAATAGGGCAAGGAAAGTAAAAAATCCAATCGTTAATTTCAAGATATTTAATTTTTTTGAAATATTATAACAATCTACTCGACTCACTGAGTCCATAGAAGTTTGTGTTTTGTTTCTACAACCAAAAATAATAATATTCTTTGTTGAAAAAATCGAAAAGTTGCTGGGTCCAAGAATCAACAATGTGAAGAGCCAAAGTGATTAATCTCTAATTTCACGGTTATTAGCAAATCATTCAGGTTCGTTGCGGATGACTATTTTTACTTTCCTTGCCCTATTGCAATAAATAAGGAAAGTATTACTTTCCAAAAAAATTAAGGTACCCTTATTTCAAGTTTTCTATACGTTTCAAGGTCCCTCGAGTCCAAAAACATGATTTTGAGTGTGTGTGTGTGTGTGTGTGTGTGTGTGTGTGTGTGTGTGTGTGTGTGTGTGTGTGTGTGTGTGTGTGTGTGTGTGTGTGTGTGTGTGTGTGTATGTGTGTATGTGTGTATGTGTGTATGTGTGTATGTGTGTATGTGTGAATGTGTGTATGTCTGTGAACACAATAACTCCATTCCTAATCAACCGATTGACTTGAAATTTTAAACTTAAGGTCCTTATACCATGAGGATCCGCCAATAAGAAATTCAATGGAATTGAATTCAAAATGGCGGAAAAAATGGCGGATATTTACTAAAAAAACCATGTTTTTCACGGTTTTCTCGAAAACGGTTTTAACGATTTCCTTCAAATTTATACCATGGATAAATTTATAAGATTGGATGTATTGTTATATACCATGGATTATATTCATAAGCCCTATCAACTGACATGAGTCTCATTACTGGGAAAATTGCAGGAGCTCCGTAATATTCTTGAGAAAAATGGCGGATAATTACCTAAAAACCGTGTTTTTCACGATTTTCTCAAAAATGACTTGACCGATTATTTCAAATTCATACCCTGTATAGTTATTTATCAGCTCTATCAACTGGCATGAGTCTTCTTCCTGGTAAACTAATGGGGGGTCCACCCCATCCTTGAGAAATGGACTTTGTAACCTCCTTCTCGTGCATGAGGTAGGTACGTGGCACTTCATAAAAAGAACAAATAGTCGAGATATTCCATCTGTAGACAGCTGTTTTGACGAATTTTAAAATAATCATCGAATTTCACAATTTACACAAAGGGAAAAGTACTCTGAAAACAATTATATATACACATATACAGAAGTCTGATCGTAGTCTATATATATAAAAGCGAAATGGCACTCACTCACTGACTGACTGACTGACTGACTCACTCACTCTCTCACTCGCAGAACTAAAAAACTACCGGACCAAAAACGTTCAAATTTGGTAGGTATGTTCAGTTGGCCCTTTAGAGGCGCACTAAGAAATCTTCTGGCAATATTTTAACTCTAAGAGTTGTTTCTAAGGGTTTAAAGTTTGTCTTTTAGCATGTATATTCTTCTTCTCCCAATCTCTTAATTATAATTAAAATTTCCATATCATATGTTACTATAGAACTATAATATAGATAGAGTACCTCTTCGAAACAGTTGTTAACTGGCAACTAAATTAATAATTTTGTCAGGTTGGCATTAAGTTGAGTTGACTTAGTTAGGTTGGCATCAAGTTGAAGATTTAAATGCATTTATCGCGGAATAATTGATTGGGCACTGCTACTTCAATCCTGGGAATATGATATTACTAGCCGTCAGGCACGCTTCGCTCGCCATATCCGTTTAGCCAGACGTTTAGTCTGGACCCCCGACTGGATTGTCCTTACATATGATAAGCGAGCCTGCTGATCTCATTCTTGGACGATCCAGTCGGGGGTCCAGGGGGTGGAGCCACCTGGCTAGACGGATATGGCGAGCGATGCGAGCCTGACGGCTAGTTTCAAATATGAGCAAGGAAAGTTGTGTGAGTGTACCACACCAGATTTTTCGATAAGTCTGTTCACGCCCAGGCTTATTCATCTGTCAGTCTCAAATGAATCTATTGATTTGCAGAAACCGTACTTATTTCAACGAGTGAAGAGAGTCTACAAACTTGATGCAGCCGTCACTGAAGTGACATATCCTTTGGGATATCCATTCATAGAGTTCAAAACGTTCGATCCCAAGGATTCTTTTGAATTCTGCATCACATCGTTTGTACATAGCTTTGGAAGGCAAGAAGTGCAATTCGACAAGGGTGAGTTCATACTTCTTTCCCCCTTTATTTACCATGTCCACGTTATAATGGCAGTGGAGAAAGATGAGAGAACAACTTTGCCGATCCTCTGTCTTGTCAATGCCTTCTATAGACGTTAGCTGATTGATGTATAATACTAGTAGTTCTGCGAACAGTAGACCTCGCTCATGAATACAACTTTCAATTTAATGAGAAGGGCCAGTACAGTAAGTACAGTATATTGTGAAGATTTAGCCATGATTGTCATCTATTATTTTCTCCATTGAAAGTGCACTGTTTCCAGGGACACCGGACTCATCAAGGAGTACCTTTATATCAAATACATACCTTTTAAATGAAAAAGACTAAGAAATTGTCAAAAAACCACAGACCTATTGATACTCAGAAAAAGCGGTTTCGGTCATTATCAGAGTTTATCGGAGATTGACAATGGTGTAATAACCGAAACAGGTATTTCGAAGTATCAATAAATCTGTGGTTTTTTGACAATTTCTTGGTCTTTCTAATTTAATGTGAAAAATTACCACAATATCAACTTCTCAACTACACAAAAAGGGAAAAAAATTACCTTTATGCCTTTACATACAAATTTTTCTCTACAACTGCAGTATTGGACTCCAATACAATAAAGATTTTTTTAAATTAATTTATCCGATTCATTTTATAAATCAATTTAATAATAATAATAAGATGATTCAAATATGAAGAAATTAATCTCAGTACCCTTTTTTAAAATTTTTATCACGACATGTTTCGGTTATTTATGCCATTTTTCAAGTGATATGAATTAAATAAATGAATACTACTGGAAGATTCTTATTTTGATCATATGTTAGTGTATTCATATGTTTTTATGAACTAGGACTGTAAATTTTGGGTTGAAATTCGCATGATTCTATCAAAAATGGGGTTATTGGTGTCTAATTGGATTAAGTTTATTATTTTATCTCTGTTTAATTTTGCTGCTTTATAAATATGAAATTCTTCTTTTACATTCAGTTTTTGACTTTTATTACATAATTAAGTATTTTCATATTGGAATTTATATCTGTAAAATTATGGCCTGAATCTATCTCAGCAAATGCCGACTTTTATGTATAATTTTTAGATTTTAGTGCTTGGATATGTTCTCGAAACCTGATATGGAAATTTCTACCCATTTGTCCGATATAAATTTGTCACAATCACTACATTTAAGTTCATAGATTCCAGATTTTTAAACTTATCTTGCTGTTCATTTGAATTTGATTTCTTTTTTATCAGTTCGAATGCATTATTTGTTGTCCTATAACCTAGAATGAATTTATTTTTTGTAAAGGTTTTCCTTATAGCTTTATTAAATTTGTGTTATATGTAACAAAAATATATCTTTATTTCCTTGATTATTCGAGTTCTATTCTGTATTAATTTTCCTTTTTGTTTGTAATCATTCTATCAATAGTTTTGGTATTATATCCATTTGTTATTGCCATATATTTTATTATTTTCTTCTCTTTTCTGTAATTATCTTTTGACATGGAATATTATTAGCCTGTATATCATTGCATTGAAAGTTGAAATTTTTTGTTGCCAAGGATGATTTGAATCTCTAGGGATGATACAATCTGTATGTGTGGGTTTTCTATAATGCTAAAATCATGTTTGTTATCTTCATACTAATTGTTAAATCAAGGAAATTTATTTCATGTTCTTGAGTTTCCATTGTAAATTTTATAGAAGGTGATATTGAATTTGAATATATTCAAAATCTTCATGTGTTTTATCTTCATTATTATACAGTCATATTATTTCATCAACATATCTGTGCCAATAATATATTTTTCTTTAGAGGATTATTATCATTCATTATTTTAGATTTTCTAAATGTTCATGTATATGTTAGCCAGATAACCTGATAAAGGAGATCCCATTGCCAAACCTTCTTTTTGTTTGTAATTTTTCTCATTGAATTTGAAATAATTTTGATCTACACATACTGTTGTCAATGCTATTAGATCTTCTATTTCCTCATTATTTATTTATTATCTATCAAATTTGTTTCAGAATACTAATAATGTTTCATCTGTTGGAATACTAGTGTACATGTTGGTTACATCAAATGCTAGGAAAATAGCATCAGTTGGAATTTTTATATCTTTAATTTTTTGAACTAAATGATATGTGTTTTTTATGCTATGTTTTCTCCCTTTTTGTCTTTTGAGTTAGAATTTTATTCAAATATTTGCAAACTTTATATGCAGGAGCATTAGCATTACGATAATTTACTACTGGCCTTATTGGTATTCCAACCTATGTACTTTTGGTTGGCCTCTAAACATTGGACATAAAGGATTTATCATCTTCATTTTGATTGTTCTGCTCTGGAGATTGATTTACATTTAGATATGATATTATTTATATTTTCACTATATTCAAGAGTTGGATCTTTTGTTAAATTTTCGAATTTGTTATCTCTAATGAATTCTCTACTCTATCATTATAATATGTTTGTTTTATGATAATGTAGTAATTCCTTGTCTGCTTTGGTGATAATCAACCCAAAATTTACAGTCCCAGTTCATAAAAACATATGAATACACTAACATATGATCAAAATAAGAATCTTCCAGTAGTATTTATTTATTTAATTCATATCACTTGAAATGGCATAAACGACCGAAATATCTAAATGTAATCAATCTCCAGAGCAGAACAATTCAAAATGAAGGATAAATCCTTTATCTCCATGTTTAGAGGCCAACCAAAGTACATAAGGTTGGAATACCAATAGGCCAGTAGTAAATTATCGTAATGCTCCTGCATATAAAGTTTGCAAATATTTGAATAAAATTCTACCTCAAAAGACAAAAATGGAGAAACCATAGCATAAAAACCCATATCATTTAGTTCAAAAAATTAAAGATATAAAAATTCCAACTGATGCTATTTTCCTAGCATTTGATGTAACAACATGTACACTAGTATTCCAACAGATGAAACATTATTAGTATTCTGAAACAAAATTTGATAGATAATAATATAAATAATGAGGAAATAGAAGATCTAATAGCATTGACAACAGTATGTGTAGATCAAAATTATTTCAAATTCAATGAGAAAAATTACAAACAAAAGAAGGTTTTGGCAATGGGATCTCCTTTATCAGGTTATCTGGCTAACATATACATGAACAATTTAGAAAAATCTAAAATAATGAATGATAATAATCCTCTAAAGAAAAATATTATTTATTGGCACAGATATGTTGATGAAATAATATGACTGTATAATAATGAAGATAAAACACATGAAGATTTTGAATTTTATTTAAATTCAATATCACCTTCTATAAAATTTACAATGGAAACTCAAGAACATGAAATAAATTTTCTTGATTAACAATTAGTATGAAAGATAACAAACATGATTTTAGCATTTATAGAAAACACACATACAGATTGTATCATTCCTAGAGATTCAAATCATCCTTGGCAACAAACTTTCAATGCAATGATATACAGGCTAATGAATATTCCCATGTCAAAAGATAATTACAGAAAAGAGGAGACAATAATAAAATATATGGCAATAACAAATGGATATATACCAAAGCTATTGATAGAATGATTTACAAACAAAAAGGAAAATTAAAAGAATAGAACTCAAATAATCAAGGAAATAAAGAATATATTGTGTTCCATATAACACAAATTTTAATAAAGCTATAAGGAAAACTTTACAAAAAATAAATTCATCCTAGGTTATAGGACCTAGGTTATAGGAATAATATTTTGACAGATATTCATAATAGTCTATGGTCAACTGAAATCATTCACTCTCTCTTTTCTGATCATGAAGGAATTCTGTTTAGACTCAACTTCATAAATAAGGATGTAAAAAGTACTGTAAATAACACTAAGTTTAGATAATTAATAATGTTAATGTAGGATTTTTCTAAGTTTTCTGAAATCCATAAATTGGTTGGAGGTGTACTCCGTAACAAATTATAATGATAGGTACAATAAATTTTTTGAAATATTCATGAGAGCTGTGAATGGTTCATTCCAATGGAAACTTGTAAACCCAATAATTTCAAGCAAAAAAATGAATGGTATGATAGTAGGCTAAGAGCGTTGAAGGCTAAATGTGATGGGCTGTATCATTTATATAAAACCTTAAAAACACCTGAGTTACTCTCCTGCTATAAAGAAACAAAAAAGTCATATAGGATTGAAATAAAAAAGACAAGAATTTCCTATCACAATAACATAATAAAATTATAAGTAGCTCTGTTAATAAAAGTAAGGCTTTATGGAGAATTGTAAATAGTCTAACAAATAAGAAATGTAGTAATAGATCTTCAGTTGATGATGTAAGCTCGGAAGACTTTAACAATTCTTTGTAGATTATATTACGCAGCTAAGCAATAATATTCCTGTCAGTATTGAAAGTACAGCTTATTATTACAGTAAGTTGGAAAAACCAGGAGTAATTTTTTCTTTCAAGCCAGTAACTGTTGAAAAAGTTTTTCATACAATTTTAAATCTAAGCAACAGTAAGTGTATGGATATTTATGGTCTAAATGCTTCAATTTTGAAGATAGCTGCTGATAAATAAGTGAGGTTCTGGCTTTTTTATTTAATGAATGCATTATTGCTGGTTGTATCTATCCTGAAAAGTTGAAAAATGTGAAAGTTTTGCCCATACATAAGAAGGGTTCCAGAAAGGAGAAAAGTAATTTCAGGCCAATTGCAATAGTACCTGTTTTCTCTAAAGTGTTTGAGACGTTGATTCATGAACAGATGTCATATTTCTTTGAGACCAACAATTTATTTTCTCATAAGCAATTGGTTTCAGGGCGGGTAGAAGCACAAATGATCCTATTGTTAATGTTGTAAGTGGGGTTATTAGCAACATGGAGGCAGGTGATTCTGTAGGTCTAGGTCATACGATTTTTCAAGAGCGTTTGACACTATTCAACACGATATTTTGGTGGATAAACTAATTTTCTATGGCTTTACACCAGGTGCAGTCAAACTTATATTATCATATTTGAGTGACAGGAATCAGTTTGTCTTAAAGATGGGGTTCTGTCAAATGGCAGATTATTGGAGTTTGGCGTTCCTCAGGGCTCTATATTGGGCCCCATTCTCTTCAATATTTATATAAATGATTTACCAATTAATATTGATAGGAACTGTCTGGACGGTTACCTATTTGCTGATGACTTAGGTTTGAAAATAAATTGTCCATCCAAAGATGATCTTGAAAGAGAACGGAATCACAGTTATTGTATTCTAAAGGACTGGTGTGCAGCTAATAATCTGTCTCTTAATAATGATAAAACCTCGGATATAATTTTTAATTTTAGAAAGGAGAAGGACACGACGCCTATCAAGTTTCTTGGTGTTATGGTTGATTCTTGTCTATCATGGGAGGCACACATTGATTTCTGTCTAGTAAACTTGCTAAAGGCCTTTATATGCTTCGTAGACTATCTGTAACGGTTGATAGGCCTGTGCTGATAAATATATATTACGCACACATACAAAGTCTCCTATCTTATGGAATAATGCTTTGGGCTAATAGTGTAAGAGCTAATTCAATCTTTGTCCTTCAAAAAAAGCTATTAGGATCATTTGTAATTTGCCTCTCAATGCTCATTGTAAACCGCATTTTATTGAACTAGGCTTACTGACATTGCCATCTCTGTATGTCTTTAATATTCTTTGTTATGTACAAAAAAATTTGGTAAAATATGACTCAAATAATAATCACCATAACTTAAATACACGAAATAGACATAGACTTAGAATTCCTCAATACAGCCATACCAAATCGCAGAGAAACTGGCATTTCATGTCAATAAAGCTATACAACTCCACACCTGACAAGTTTAAGTTACTCACATATGCACAATTTAAAAATAAAATAAAATATGTGTTGATTAATGAATGTTTGTATACTGTGAATGATTTCTTTTTGATTAACTGGGTGCAGTTCCTGTAGTAATAGTGATTATGAATTTATGTATTAAATTTTTATGTATGAATTTTGATTTCAAAATGTAATCTGACAAAGTCAATGTATTCTTGTGAATATTGAATGACCAATAAATTCTATTCTATTCTATTCTATTCAACAAATAATGCATTCGAACTGATAAAAAAGAAATCAAATTTAAATGTACAGCAAGATAAGTTTAAAAATCTGGAATCTATGAACTTAAATGTTGTGATTGTGACAAATTCTATATCGGACAAACGGGTTAGAAATTTCCATATCAGGTTTCGAGAACATATCCAAGCTCTAAAATCTAAAAATTATACACAAAAGTCGGCATTTGCTGAACACTTGATAGATTCAGGCCATAATTTCACAGATATAAATTCCAATATGAAAATACTTATTATGGTAATAAAAGTCAAAAACTGAATGTCAAAGAAGAATTTCATATTTATAAAGCAGCAAAATTAAACAGAGATAAAATAATAAACTTAATCCAATTAGACACCATAACCCCATTTTTGATAGAATCATGCGAATTTCAACCCAAAATTTACAGTCCTAGTTCATAAAAACATATGAATACACTAACATATGATCAAAATAGAATCTTCCAGTAGTATTTATTTATTTAATTCATATCACTTGAAAATGGCATAAATGACCGAAACATGTCGTGATAAAATATTTTAAAAAAAGGGTACTGAGATTTAATTTCTTCATATTTATATTACAAGTAGCCCTATACAGGAAAGAGATAAATAAGATGATTCAATTTGATTATTCTATCTAATCATATAATTTATTTTATAATGATAAAATATTATTATTAGAATAAGATAAACAATATTAGTATTATCTGCAAAAAAATCTGGTAGGAACGAGAATTGAACCTGGGTCCCACAGTGTGACAGACCACGGTCTAACCGACTCGACCACCATGTGCTTGTAACAATAGACGCGAAAAAGTATAGGAATGAATTGCTGTATCTTCAAAGACACATCCTTTCTGGATTGAGGTTAGTTTGTGGTTTTTTTAATTATTACAAAAAAACCAGATGTTTTATCAAAAATCGTTACACATACGTTTCTGCGCCTTGTTTCAAAGAACTTGCATACCAAATTTCATCCAAATCGGACAATAAATGTGGTACAAACAAACAGACAAAAGCCGATCGAGTCGAAACTAAGACCTCAGCTTCGCTTTGGTCAATTTCATATTCATGCAATTAATAACTAAAATTACATAGTATTGTCTCTCGAACTTCCTCTGCTTTGAACTCGGACTGTCCTGTTGCCAGTATGTCTTGAAGGAGATCAGCTTTTGATGTTAGCATTTTTGATACATCAACCCCAACAGCCATTAGCCGTTTTCACACCGATATCTCGCCGAATCGACATACAGACAGGATTTACTCTAATGGACAGTATAAGAGGAGACTGCGGTTTATAACTGCGCGAGGTCCACTGTTCACAGAACTGCTAGTAAGATTAGAAGAGAACGTTATTTGCTACTATGCTACTATCATCAATAGCTTACCGAGTTGAAAGCAGAGAAAAGTCGGGAGAAAATAATATTCTACATCGAGCATGCCTCATCGCTTGCAATTAATATTCCATATGACAGCTGATTTTTACTTTCCTTGCCCTACTACCATAGGTAAGGAAAGTATTGCTTTCCAAAAAAATTAAGGTACCCCAATTTCAAGTTTTCTATACGTTTCAAGGTCCCCTGAGTCCAAAAACATGATTTTTCACCAAGTTTTACCAAGTTACATTGAGATATAAATCGCATGCAATATTTATAATCCACTTGACAGCTGATTTATGATGAATAATTCTAAAGTCTGATTCTTATGGTGATATTGGCGTTCAAAGGAGACTCCTTCTCCTTTTGTATTATCCTTGAAATGCAAAACTTCAAAAAACCGTATGTATACATCGACGCGAAATTCAAAAAGTACATACCTGTGAAATTTCATGAAAATCTATTGCTGCGTTTTGCTGTAAATGCGAAAAATAAATATGAACATGAAGAGAAATGCAAAACCGTCGACTTGAATCTTAGATCTCACTTCGCTCGGTCAATTAACAAAATGATAGGGAGAGGAAAAATGGGGAAACCTTGTGCTATTCATCACTTGAGATAACACATAGTCCGAAATAGGTTAAGTCCAGTAGTTGTTCAATTCACAAAATATTCAGTCCTCAAGTATTTTCAAAAAGTAGATTTCCAAATTAAGATGCTTGTAAACTAAGCATAGTAAAAATATTTCATATTATTATAACTAAAATAGGAAATATTCACATATTTAAAATATAATTCCTTTCACGAAGTAGATTTTCAAATTTAGATGCTTCAAAACCAAACATTTAAGAAATATTTCACATTATTGTCATTAAAATAGGAAATATTCACATATTAAAGAAATAATTTTGCAGGACCAGAGAACAAACATAATATTCCGCCTGTTATTCCTACTTGTTGTTGTTGTTGTTCTTCTTCTTCTTCTTCTTCTTCTACTACTTTTCATCTTCTTCTCCTTCTTCGTCTTCTTCTCCTTCACCTCCTCCTCCCACTCCTATTCCTCCTCCTCCTCCTCCACCTCCTCCTCCAGGAGGAGACTTTTCTTCTTCTTCTCCTTGTTCTTCTTCTTCTTCTTCTTCTTCTTCTTCTTCTTCATCATCATCATCATCATCATCATCATCATCATCATCATCATCATCATCATCATCATCATCTTCTTCTTCTTCTTCTTCTTCTTCTTCTTCTTCTTCTTCTTCTTCTTCTTCTTCTTCTTCTTCTTCTTCTGCTTCTTCGAAGACGGAAAAAGAAGAAGAAGAAGAAGAAGAAGAAGAAGAAGAAGAAGAAGAAGAAGAAGATGATGATGATGATGATGATGATGATGATGAAGAGGAAGAAGAAGAAGAAGAGAAGAAGAAGAAGAAGAAGAAGAAGAAGAAGAACAAGGAGAAGAAGAAGAAAAGTCTCCTCCTGGAGGAGGAGGAGGAGGAGGAGGAGGAATAGGAGTGGGAGGAGGAGGTGAAGGAGAAGAAGACTTCTTCTTCTTCTTCTTCTTCTTCTGCTTCTTCGAAGACGGAAAAAGAAGAAGAAGAAGGAGAAGAAGATGAAAAGTAGTAGTAGTAGAATAAGAAGAAGAAGAAGAAGTAGAAGATGATAATGAAGAAATGGAATCAAGAAATCAGGGGTACTACTACTACTACTTCTTCTTCTTCTTCTTCTTCGACGACGGAAAAAGAAGAAGAAGAAGTAGGAGTAGTAGAAGACGGAAAAAGAAGAAGAAGTGGTAGTAGAAGAAGAAGAATACGGAAGAAGAAGAAGTAGAAGATGATGATGAAGAAATGGAATCAAGAAATCAGGGGTTCACCATTCTGGTTTAGCTATTGTTTGATATGTAATATTCCACGTATTATCAACGTATTATCAACGTATTATCAACAGTCTATTGTTTTTTCAAATGTTGAAAATTTCAGTTAATAATCTAATTTCGTTCAAGTCCAATCTTAAAACATCAAGCATCAATCGATAGATAATTGAATTTACTAAAAAGTTATTGTTGTAAAGTTTTTGTAATATCAACGATTTCTGAGTTATTTAAGAAAAAAAATTTTAAATGGCCGCCATTTTGTTTCATGAATTTGAAAAATTTTCATAATTTCTTTGTTGCTTTGTCTAGTTTTTACTAGTAGTTCTGCGAACAGAACACCTCGCTCATGAATAAAACTTTCAAACTAATGAGAAGGGCCATTAATAAAGTACGTACAGTATATTGTGAAGATTTAGCCATGTCATAGTAATTTTCAAGAAAACATAGCAACAGGTCAATGTAACTTACTGAGCGCGAGGTCTACTGAGTGGAGAGGCGTGGACCACCTCCACCAGTCATCACAGTTGGTCCCCCCCCCCCCCTCACTCAAATGGCTCCAAGTGCCCTCTTCTGGGAAATGTTATAAATACTAGTAGTTCTGTGAACAGTAGACCTCGCGCAGTCATAACGACGTCCCAAACCATAAGCACATCCACACTGATATACTAACTATTTATTTGATCAGATCATGCTTACACAAGATTTAAATTATCATATAACGCTTTCCGGAATTTACAGCAAGAAAACCAGAAGACATCTATAGTGAGGTCCACGTTATAATGACAGTATTTGATCAACTTTGGTTTTGCTATCCTTGTCTATCATTCGACATAGCTGGTGGTACTATCCTTTTCTAGGTCCACAACGATGCCAATTATGTTTTTGACAGTGTATAAATATAATTAATTAATGCAGAGAATCGGCATCGCTATTCTTCTATCTTTATCCACTGCCATTATAACGTGGACCTCACTATAGAGACATTGTTTCCAGTGACACCGGGCTTATAAATGTCTCAAAAGGAGGTACCTTTTATATCTTCCCCATATTCACAATATTACAACATGATATTAATTATGAGGAATCGGTCAACTGACGGAAAAATGGAACATGCAGTAGGCAGTTTAGACAATGAATCATCTCACAGACGATAGTGAGACGGAAAATGACCTAAATAAGATGGGTTTGTTGGTGACAATGACAGGAGGTTGCTAATGATGTATTTCATGGAAAGTGGATTCAATGTTATGGCTTGTTATGCCTATGCAGGATGTTAATGCTCACAACTCGGTTTCCGATCTCATACTAGAAAGAAAACAAAAGCTAATAAGCTGTGATAGCTCCAGCCGGCTCCGTTGGTCTAGGAACAATCCATACATTGTGATGTACCAATGATTGTACAGTCCTCAAAATACACAATAAATTCATTCATAGGCTAGTATGAGAACGAAATAATTTCTATCACTGTAAAATCAATACAATCTTATCTGAGGTAGATAGACGACTGTTATCTAACCTACAAAGCAGGAAATAAATAAATCAGTAATTGTATACCTTTCAAAAATTTGTCAATGGAAAAAACCGTATATGTTTGTATGTTTATGGATTGGATCAGTAAAATTATATTTGAAGGTTAGTTTTGAAACAAAAACATAACCCTAGAACAGACCAAGGCTAACTCGTTAACAAGTAGCAAATTGAGAAGGCAGTTCGACTAATAATCAATCATAAAAATTATATATTATTAACTTTTTCATTTTTTATACTTTCATTTCTATGCCAAATAGGCCTGAATAATTATTTATTGAACTATCATAAAAATATACTTGTTAAAAATATGTAGACAAATTAGCTTAGCCATATAGGACGATTGAGGGTCAATATTCTAGCATATAAAAAATCATATAAACAAAAAAAAGGAAGAAATATTTATTTATTATCGTGTTCGTTATTGTTATAAGCATAATATTCTTATATTATGTCTACTTTATGTTATAAAAGCATGTCTATGTTCTATAATCATTAGCTACCCACCGAAGCCAATTTTAAATGCATATCATCATAGACGAATTCTATTATTTATTTGTGTATTATTATAATTATAAAAACTAAATGATAATTTGGAACAACTTAAAATCAGGAATTTCGCCCTATTTAAAAGCTTTAAAGTTGGACACAGTGACACCACCCATTCAGCGTATTGGTTACGTCACAGAATCGGACCAATCCTGAATGAATATGTAAATTTGGCGAGATAAAATTTGAAGAAGAAACTCAAGTGAAAATTAGAAGAGGAAGACTCGAGGCCATTTTGCAAGGATCATCGGTAGGATGCAGACCTAATCCACGTACTTAATTGTTCAAAAGCTTTAATTTCTGTTTAATGTAATTCAATCTTCATTTTTCTGTTTTAAAAAAGTTGTTCCAAAGTTCCTATAATAATTGTGATACTAAGATTTTAAATTTCATTTAAATAAACCCCAAAATTATATTAGTGAGGTCTGTTCAACATTTTTCGCCACGTGAAAGGATCCAGCTGGAACGATATATTCTACGGCCGAATATATTTCGAAAACAAAAAAACGGAAACAAAAGTCTATGTAAGTTATTCGAATATATAAAAGGGGATCCCCATAAATCTGCAAAAATTGTACAGCGTATAAATTCGTCCATTTGGAAAAGTCATGACTATAGTATTAAGGGTACAAAAGTAATCATAATTAGTTTTCTTAGTATTTAATAAATTTAAATATCCAAGCTGTACTTAGCCAAAAGGTCTATTTTCCTTAGGCGAAACCACACCCTGAGAATAATTTTAATTATTAATTTGTTCTATTTTCTGAATTATCACTTTGTATTAACTTGTTTTTTCTTATTTAACTAGTTCAGTTTATGACCCTTTCCAAGGGCTATTATCGATTTTATTTTGTTTAATCGAAGAGTACCGAACTTTTTATATAATATTTATAATTTAAAGATTCAAATCTGCTGTCAACCAATCTTCATTCTGTATCTATTGAAAGTTATAACTTGCATAATCTGTTCATTAATTTATTCAATATTTGTTGTAAAAGTATATCCTTCAGAATATATCCATTTTACAGTTTCATTAAACTGGGTTTACTTCATTATACCTCCAAATTCGTTCTTTCTCGACTGACACACATTGATCATTCAGGACACATCCTGTTTTGCAATAGTCGGACATTAGCGAGTATAGTATCTATCATTAGACTATTATTTCTTCTGGTGGTAAATGGTGGTCGATTTTCTTATCAAGTAATAAATCTTTTCATTGAGAGTATCCCGCAGAATCAAATAATAAATCGACTTCCACTAGCCTACCACACCGAGGTGAAGTGAATCCTGCATTATTAGCCGATCAACGTCGCAAAGAGAGGTAGTGGATTGTTTAGACAACATTAGAATTAAACTCGGTACTCGAAATATTTACTATTTTGGTTCAGCACTTTGCTTTCACACAACCTATAGTACTTATCAGAGGCCTGGTTCGCATGGATTTGCCATTCTGTCTGTTGTTTCATGCGGTCTAATATCTTTCCAAATTACGGCACAATTATTGGATTCTGGATGTATTAGTTATCATTTGGAGAAAAGGTTCACTCCAAAATTACTATCTCTGTCTGATCCTAGTGACAGCATAATTTACACTCAGCAGGTTCAAGTTGAACTGCATTTAATTATTAAATTGAATTCAATTCCACCTCACCATATTATAACCAACTACAGCATTAAGTTAGAAATTCAGGTCCCTTACTTCGGCTACCTTTGTAGACCGCCAAACCCTCTATTGAGCAAATTAACTTTTCCAATCCATTACATCCATACACCAGTCATTCTACTTAGATACTCTGATTTAAGTGATATCGACAATCAGATTAACCTAACCTACAACTACCTATTGTTAAATCATAACCTCAAGTACTATAATCATTCAATTATTCTATTTAATCTGACCATTTTAACTATCAATTACTTTTTTACTGTACGTCCTCCCCTCTCTACGGAGCAAAATAGGCTGCAACATTCGCCAACACAAGGTAAGACCTACCATGCGAGGCAATCGTACTTATGGTTAAATGATTATAATCCTAGTTCCTTGTCATACAATTCAAGTTATATATTTCCATGTCCCCCCCCCTTGGAGTAAGATTATGACACATGACGCTTCAACAAGAGGCTGGGATTTGACACATGGTGCCCAACGTGGGGCCTCTGATGAGACCTCTAGGCAGGTACAGCTACACTATTAGACTACATAATTATTTCACTAATACCCAGAAATCTTTTCAAACTTTGGATCAATCCCAACTTGTCAAACTTAGCCTGAATATTCATCATAACAATCCTAATCATATTAGAGTGACATAGAACCCCAATTATTAATAAGCCGTGCCCTGCATGATTAGTGTGGGTGAAAGATTTATCAACTAGTGATGAGTTTTTAGGGGAGAGAAAGAACGAACTTGAGATTGAACAGATCAATTTTGTATGTGGACTGAACCACATGAAAATTATAAAACAAGAAGGTTTCGTATCCTACCTCACAGGAAATTGCTATATGTTTAGTATTATATGTTATATTTTTATTGTTAATTTTTACTGTTTATCTGTTTTACCTCGAACAAGTGAAGATCAACGTGCACTGAATTATCCTCTAGTCATCTCGTGGCACTAATCACTGTGATAAATATTTGTTGTTCACTCATCTCATCATTTACATCATTTTACGCGAATCAGCATCAATTCACTTGTCTGCTCACATACTACTGAACTACTGCTTAAATTTCATAATATTATCCGCGGATTTATTGGTTCACCATGGACAACACCAATCCAAACTCGTCCGTTTCTCATCCAGACGTACATCATTCGGAGCCAGTCACCGGTAATGCTGTGATGCCTGATGTGTCAGTCCCCGCCGACCACCTCGTTTCCGCATACCACTCCGCCGATACCTGCAAATGAAGGGAAGGCATTACTTGAGGACACTCATAGACCTGCGATGACGGCACAAGAATTCGCCATTCACAGGAGATTCGTGGAGATGATGTCTCGGATTATGGCAAAGATGGACAAACAACAGGAAGAGAGGGACAGGGACAGAGAAGAGCGACGAGAATGGTTCAAGCAAAAAATGGCCCATTTAGAGAACCAAACTACAACCAGTACGGAAAAGATCGAAGATAGATGTACAGTAATGGGAGCAAGGACCGCTGACATGATTGATCAGAAAAAGTCGGAACATACTAGAGAAATTAAAGATGTGATCGTGAAATCGGACCAATTCTCTAACAAACTCAGCACCAGAACGGAAGAGACGTCCCAGATCATGGCGCCAGCAAACAACTACTGTACGAGCATGGAGGATCAACCTACCCAGCATGTCCATGTTGGAGCCAATCCATATTTCACCGAACACCGAGAGGAGCCGGAGGACGCCATCCACCAATCCGAGGGACAGCCCAAACCGTTAATGGCTAGCACCCCCAATCCACTGAAGACACCTCCTGTAACAGATAAAACCGGCAAACATCATAACCTGTCACATTATCACAACAACAGAAGACAAAGAAAATACCACAGAAAATCAAGATGACAGTTGAGCAGGAAGGAAATCAAAAAATAAGAAGATTATTTAGAAGGATCCACAAACACAACCATCAAGCCAAATTAAAGTCAATCATACATCATCCAACCACCACTCAGAAAAGAAGCAGGCAATCAGTTTTAAAGAAACGGCAAACATTCCGGAGATTCTACAGCCCTCCCCATCATATGAAATTAAAGTCAAGTACAGTTCACACCCACATGCAGGATAGGAAAACACTATCCAGAAAAATCAACAATCTCAGCAAACATTTAAGTTTAAAAACACCAAACTTCATGTTACCCATCAGAAAGGAGGAACTATATTTGAAAAAACCCACAACCACTACCGGCATGTGCGGTGAAAGCCAACTAAGTTAATAACAATTCAAGGAAAACAGCTTATTACGGAAAGGATTCATCTCCATCGCTGCCATACCAGATTTAAACAATTAATAAATAACAGGACGGTTAAAAATCAACATAGATTCTCACTTGAATTATTATAAAAAATACCGAATGAGGGACAGCAGAACTGGAATTTAATTCAACTTTGTTAAATGATAGCCAAGCTTCATAGTCCAGCACCATGTTATACACACTGGATTTCGTCTTAGCTGTTTAGATTGTCTCCAATAACAACAACATGTCACATAACCTATTTCATGTAACCAGTTCAATCAGTCACTGTTGAGGTTATAAGGATATTCAATAAATATTTGAAGCATCACAGGTAAATTGAAAGCATCATATAAATTCACCAGTTTATTCATTAAGCAAACAAAATTGAATTATCAATTTTAGATCGTCAACAAAGATCCAGTTTGCAGTATCAGCCTAGCTAACCTAAGAAAAAGGTACAACAGCTACGGATGTCAACAAGCGCCACGAAAGGATAAATAAACATTAGTGGTCAGTGAGATAAGCAGGCATCGATCCAACAAGTGATGATAAAGAAAGTAAACAATTTTTTATATATGTAATACTCACCGTGTAAATATTATGATAGTTTGTCCACAATGAGGCGAGGTTGCGTTCCCACTCAAACCAAAACAAATTTCCATGGGCATCTTGTTACAGACCTGGAAAAGGAAATTATTATTAAAAATGAGGCCGGATAAATTTGTCCAACTAAAAATCTGTGCACAAATTGTGTACATATTATTAAATGAAATATTGAGGATATTAAATTAAACATTTAGCCTGAACATACAGGAAATTACTTCCAGATTATAAAAATCGATAATCAGCTGTGAGCAAAAGAACACAACAAGCAAAAGTACCAACTTCACCAATATAGAAAAATTGTAAAATTGTTCGAGGTAATATTGTATTTATAAATGTATATATTATGTAAAAAACCAATGAAAAAAAAAACAAAAATAATTTTATGTTTAGTATAATATGTCTATTTTATGTTCTTGCATGAAAAAAGAATTAGATATCGACCCATAACCTCAAAGATATGAGGTAATAGTTCAAAATTATGAAAAGAATCGATTCGTCTAGTCTGTATCAAATTTAAACATATAATACTTACTGATTAATGTGAAGTTAGCCAAAATTTAAATGTTATAAACATTCTATGTCTATTTTTGTGTAAGGGTCATCCAGGACAGGCGGTATCTGATGAAAACATCAACTCAGTACACATGATTGCTCGAAAGAAGAGTAGCCGGAAGTTAGCTACCCGATGTCGACTAACTGTTGAAGTCGCATCTATGTTTTAAACATTGTATTGCATGGCGAAATGCCGAAAATCTATACTTTGAGGTAAATGTATCACAGTATCATTTACACTCACCTTTGTAAAGAGATCAACCTGACAAAATCAGCTTGACTCTATATCATTTATAGGAGACTAGAGGGACAAACCCCACTCCTAAAGGTTACTACCAATGGCCTGCGTGCCATTAAGGGGTGCCTTATCACCTTAAATTGCACCAGATGAGTCTGCACACCATCTAGGGCACTTTGAACTCGTTTTGTGTTCGATGAACCAAAAATTGGCTCAGTTAATTGAGACCAGCTATGTGAGATAGCAGATACCGAGTCAATCATTTGGTACTTGAGTAAATCGAGCCTGCGCGCTCATAGATCCTGATCCTGAATCATAAACCCGCAGACTCGATTTAGAGGGACTTTTGTGATGTACCAATGATTGTACAGTCCTCAAAATACACAATAAATTCATTCATAGGCTAGTATGAGAACGAAATGATTTCTATCACCGTAAAAACAATACAATCTTATCTGAGGTAGATAGACGACTGTTATCTAACCTACAAAGCAGGAAATAAATAAATCAGTAATTGTATACCTTTCAAAAATTTGTCAATGGAAAAAACCGTATATGTTTGTATGTTTATGGATTGGATCAGTAAAATTATATTTGAAGGTTAGTTTTGAAACAAGAACATAACCCTTTGAATAGACCAAGGCTAACTCGTTAACAAGTAGCAAATTGAGAAGGCAGTTCGACTAATAATCAATCATAAAAATTATATATTATTAACTTTTTCATTTTTTATACTTTCATTTCTATGCCAAATAGGCCTGAATATTTATTTATTGAACTATCATAAAAATATACTTGTTAAAAATATGTAGACAAATTAGCTTAGCCATATAGGACGATTGAGGGTCAATATTCTAGCATATAAAAAATCATATAAACAAAAAAAAAGGAAGAAATATTTATTTATTATCGTGTTCGTTATTGTTATAAGCATATATATTCTTATATTATGTCTACTTTATGTTATAAAAGCATGTCTATGTTCTATAATCATTAGCTACCCACCGAAGCCAATTTTAAATGCATATCATCATAGACGAATTCTATTATTTATTTGTGTATTATTATAATTATAAAAACTAAATGATAATTTGGAACAACTTAAAATCAGGAATTTCGCCCTATTTAAAAGCTTTAAAGTTGGACACAGTGACACCACCCATTCAGCGTATTGGTTATGTCACAGAATCGGACCAATCCCGAATGAATATGTAAATTTGGTGAGATAAAATTTGAAGAAGAAACTCAAGTGAAAATTAGAAGAGGAAGACTCGAGGCCATTTTGCAAGGATCATCGGTAGGATGCAGACCTAATCCACGTACTTAATTGTTCAAAAGCTTTAATTTCTGTTTAATGTAATTCAATCTTCATTTTTCTGTTTTAAAAAAGTTGTTCCAAAGTTCCTATAATAATTGTGATACTAAGATTTTAAATTTCATTTAAATAAACCCCAAAATTATATTAGTGAGGTCTGTTCAACATTTTTCGCCACGTGAAAGGATCCAGCTGGAACGATATATTCTACGGCCGAATATATTTCGAAAACCAAAAAACGGAAACAAAAGTCTATGTAAGTTATTCGAATATATAAAAGGGGATCCCCATAAATCTGCAAAAATTGTACAGCGTATAAATTCGTCCATTTGGAAAAGTCATGACTATAGTATTAAGGGTACAAAAGTAATCATAATTAGTTTTCTTAGTATTTAATAAATTTAAATATCCAAGCTGTACTTAGCCAAAAGGTCTATTTTCCTTAGGTGAAACCACACCCTGAGAATAATTTTAATTATTGATTTGTTCTATTTTCTGAATTATCACTTTGTATTAACTTGTTTTTTCTTATTTAACTAGTTCAGTTTATGACCCTTTCCAAGGGCTATTATCGATTTTATTTTGTTTAATCGAAGAGTACCGAACTTTTTATATAATATTTATAATTTAAAGATTCAAATCTGCTGTCAACCAATCTTCATTCTGTATCTATTGAAAGTTATAACTTGCATAATCTGTTCATTAATTTATTCAATATTTGTTGTAAAAGTATATCCTTCAGAATATATCCATTTTACCGTTTCATTAAACTGGGTTCACTTCATTATACCTCCAAATTCGTTCTTTCTCGACTGACACACATTGATCATTCAGGACACATCCTTTTTTGCAATAGTCGGACATTAGCGAGTATAGTATCTATCATTAGACTATTATTTCTTCTGGTGGTAAATGGTGGTCGATTTTCTTATCAAGTAATAAATCTTTTCATTGAGAGTATCCCGCAGAATCAAATAATAAATCGACTTCCACTAGCCTACCACACCGAGGTGAAGTGAATCCTGCATTATTAGCCGATCAATGTCGCAAAGAGAGGTAGTGGATTGTTTAGACAACATTAGAATTAAACTCGGTACTCGAAATATTTACTATTTTGGTTCAGCACTTTGCTTTCACACAACCTATAGTACTTATCAGAGGCCTGGTTCGCATGGATTTGCCATTCTGTCTGTTGTTTCATGCGGTCTAATATCTTTCCAAATTACGGCACAATTATTGGATTCTGGATGTATTAGTTATCATTTGGAGAAAAGGTTCACTCCAAAATTACTATCTCTGTCTGATCCTAGTGACAGCATAATTTACACTCAGCAGGTTCAAGTTGAACTGCATTTAATTATTAAATTGAATTCAATTCCACCTCACCATATTATAACCACCTACAGCGTTAAGTTAGAAATTCAGGTCCCTTACTTCGGCTACCTTTGTAGACCGCCAAACCCTCTATTGAGCAAATTAACTTTTCCAATCTATTACATCCATACACCAGTCATTCTACTTAGATACTCTGATTTAAGTGATATCGACAATCCGATTAACCTGACCTACAACTACCTATCATTAAATCATAACCTCAAGTACTATAATCGTTCAATTATTCTATTTAATCTGACCATTTTAACTATCAATTACTTTTTTACTGTACGTCCTCCCCTCTCTACGGAGCAAAATAGGCTGCAACATTCGCCAACACAAGGTAAGACCTACCATACGAGGCAATCGTACTTATGGTTAAACGATTATAATCCTAGTTCCTTGTCATACAATTCAAGTTATATATTTCCGTGTCCCCCCCTTGGAGTAAGATTATGACACATGACGCTTCAACAAGAGGCTGGGATTTGACAACATAAAACAAAGAAATTTCGTGTTGAGAAGGAAGAAAATGGTGCAGTCAAGTGAGAAGTTTTCTACAATTGATAAATACAGTATGATTTGGAGCGGCTCAGTTGTCCTCAAGGTTCACCGCAGACAACTCTTGTCCTCTGACGTCTGAGTGAGACAGAGAAGGGAAATGAATAATGAGTAGTGTGACAATGATCTCTGCTCACTAAGTGCCCACAGTATTCAGTTTTGCAAAGGCAAATAAAACACGGTTTGTATTATTACTGCCTGGCTCTCCAGTGCATATGTCACGTCTAAAAATAGCATTCCTTCATTAAATACAGCACATTTTAGAGAGGCACATTTTCTATTCTAAAAAATCTGGAGTGGCGCACTCACACAACTTTCCTTGCCGTTATGACAATTGATCACCTGACGCTAGTGTTCATGCGTATCTCAAGTCTACTATTCTAAGATCCAAGCTAGCTGGTGACAGGACAATAATGTTTAAGACATACGATCTCTTCATAGTGAATCATTCAATAGAATCAACAGTTGCCAACAGTTTGCAATTTGATAATCACATTTTCTCGAATTTCGAGCTTATTTTCAATTTTAGGTGAAAATGTTACTGAACATTAATTGTAGAGATTTTCATGCTTAATCTTTTCCACTCAATTTTTTTGTTTAAATTGCATCTAAAGCGTGATAATTGGGAATCTAAAATCAAACTTTGCATAGATGGGGCGGTGCTCCTGAAATTTTTACAGATATGAGACTAGTGGCAGTTGATAGAGCTAATCAATGACTTTTCTAGGTATGAATTTAATCAAAATCGTTGGAGTCGTTTTCAAGAAAATCGTGAAAAAACCTTTTTTTGACAACATTCTCTCAATTTTAGCCGCCATCTTGAATTGCATTCGATTGAAATTGTTCGTGTTGGATCCTTATAGGGGAAGGACCTTAAGTTCCAAATTTCAAGTCATTCCGTTGATTGGGAGATGAGATATCGTGTACACAGACGCACATACACTCATACACACACACACACACACACACATACAGTCCAATACCCAAAAACCACTTTTTTGGACTCAGGGGACCTTGAAACGTATAGAAATTTGGAAATTGGGGTACCTCAATTTTTTTCGGAAAGCAATACTTTCCTTACCAATGGTAATAGGGCAAGGAAAGTAAAAGTACTCGTAATTTCCTGGATGGAGGTTGGTCTGCGGTTTCTTTTAATCGGACAATAACTGCGTCTGTAACTGCGGTACAAACAAACAGACAAAAGCTGATTGAGTCGAAACATAGACCTCAGCTTTGCTTCTGTCAATAAATGATTGTGCGAAGTTCCAATTTCGTATGTCCAACCATTATTTAGGAAAAAATCTGGTGTGGTACACTCACACAACTTTTCCTTGCTCATTGATCTATAAGCCTCATTAACGAGGATAATTTAGGGAATAACATTATGCCGATTGGCGGCTAAATAATTAAAACTACGATTATTTGCGATTGTGTTCAGAGTACATTTTCCTTTGCTTGAATTATGAAATTTGAGGATTTTTTAAAAGTTGTCAAAACAGCTGTTCTACTAATAAAATATCGACATGTGTTCTTTTGAATAAACTACTCTACCTACCCACCTCACGCACGAGAAGGAGGTTGCAAAGTAAATTTCTCAAGGATGCGGTGGACCTCCTGTTAATTTCTCAGGGAGGAGACACATGCCAGTGAATAGAGCTGATATATAACTATACAGGGTATGAATTTGAAAAAAATCGGTGAGGTCATTTTTAGAAAGTCGTGATAGAAATTCAAAAAATGAAACGTATAGAAACATGAAATTAGGGTACCTTAAATTATTGAAAGAAAACCAATACTTCCCTTACCTATGGTTATAGGCAAGGAAAGTAAACTTAGTGAAACAAACAAAATGGCCCTCTGTTTGGGTAACTGAAGGCTTTTGGAAATACAAATATGTTATTTTAGATATGTTTTTTACCCAGGAACAATGCCTAGATATAGTGGAGAGTTCGTAAACACTCGTATTGTTTTTTTTTTCAGATGTATGCATATACAATGTTGGCAGCGATTTTGAGAAGAACCTTTTTGCTGGTGAATCAACACTCAGTCGGAGCCGCGTGGAGTTGGAGAAGCAGTCGTCTCTGTACAGCTCAACAGGTAAATGCACAAATAGTGGAGCAGATGAAAGTGAAACAATGAACGGTCCAGCAAAAAGCAAACCATCTCTGATAAAACGAATCACGAAAAAAGCCTCTAGAGCGCGAAATAATAACGTTAAAAATCCATAATTTATTCTATAGTGAGGTCCACGTTAGAAAGATGGGAGAGCAACGTTGCCGATCCTCTGTCTTGTAAGGAGGGTAACTGATACCGGTTTATTGATGGTTTACTAACTCATTTTTTACGAAATTGCCAAACGATTTTAAAATTTTGGAAGATGTTAAAAGGTTTGGTATTGAGTTGAAGTAATATTTGGTAGGCCTATCCCTGCATTCGTTACAGGAATTTTTATAATATCTTATGTGTATGACATTAAGTATTTAGGCTATATTCATTAGTTTTCTGTGACACTATTCATATGTATTTCTACATGTACCATGAATAGAGATTTTTTTAATTCAATAATTCAATTCTGATAACTGTTTATTCTCGTTTAAAATAGTCAACTATGTTTTATCAAGCAAGAGATTATATTTCATAATGGATTTCCATAATAAAGATTAAATATTTTGTCAAATGATATTATCAATTCTACATTGTTAAAAGACGATCTGGAAGCAGAGCAGAGCTAGAAAGAGATAGCGCTATCTGCTTTGTTGAATGAGAGACAAGGAAAGCAACACCATTGCTAATCAATCACTGACATTGTAACGTGGACCTCACTATAGTAGGATTGCTCTATCCAATAAATGAATGAATAAATTAATATTGTATCTAACAATCATTGTTGATAAACTGTGAGCGATGGTTATTGTATTTTACCTTCTTGAATCAGTTATGTAATAATTATTACAATTATTGTTCTACGTCATCTTACAGTAATTTATTTTTATTGTATTATTTTATTGTTTGTCTTTATGAGTGATTCACTGTCATGATAGCCTCACTGTCATACGTCATCTACAGTAATTTATTTTTTTGTATTATTTTATTTTTTCATCTTTATGAGTGATCCGCTGTCATGATAGCCTCACTGTCATAGCATCACTCTGAGTTATTGATTATCACTTTATCATATAGTATGTGAATTCTTAAGTTTTGTTTGTTGTTTTCCTAAGCCTTTGGGATTCTTGTATAATAGATAATATACTACTTCCATCTTTGAATATTCATTTTGATTGTATTTTCACTTGTTACTTTTACCTGAATTGGATCAGAATAAGTTAACTGCATCACACAAGGTATCTAATGTTGGCAGTGCAAATATCACATTTTTATAATATTGTTATACTCAAGCTACAATCAATGTTTATTTGTATTGTTTACTCTAGTGAAAATATTGTTCAAGAAGTTATTTTTGGAAATAAAATTCAATTCTTCTTCTTCTTCTTCATCATTCTTCTTCCCTTTCTTCCATATTCTGATTGTTTAGAGCCAGATTCCAAGCTCGGGATTTACCTATGTTCTACACTTTGAAAATTATACAAATCTCCTATTCTACACTTTGGTTTCTGGCTGGAGTCAGAATTGGCTTTCCGAAATGGGGCGTTTCTATTATGGGGCGTTTCGAAAGTTATAATATAAATCTTCATTCTCTTATTTCTATTATTGGAATTGAAATTATCCTCCCAATAATATATTACATTACAATATACACAATATATAACTGAAAATAGTGGAAAAATATTGCTTCAAACAACCCCTGAGTTACTAAAGTGTGTGGTCGTTCCTGTTCCATATGCATATTCATGTTCATATTCTCTTGATTGGTATGGTTACAGTGTTGAACAAATTTAAGAATAAACAAAAATAAACAGCAGAGCTCTGCAAAAATAGAAACGTGAATTGAACTATAAAATAATGCCTTCAATATGAATAGTAAATATGATCAGATTCATACTAGAAACTATCAAGTTGAAATTTGAACAATAATGAGAGAGAATGCTAAATAAAACTGTAATTAGATAAAGCTATGAAATATAAGAGATAAATTTAGCTGAATTAAACTCTTGAAGCTTGAATAATGCAATCTGGTAATTTGAGCGTGTTGAAATGCCATACATACATAATAAAATTAATAAATTGATCTACTGAAATAAAATTTCTTGAAACAATGTTTCCACTTCATTCCTCTTCAATAGCCAACTCTTGGTCAAGTGTCTGAATCTATTCAAGCGTAATGCATCCTTTATTTCACTAGGCAAAAGGTTGAAAATACGAGGAGCGACATATAGCAAGAATCTCCTGAATTTCTCCTTTCTTGGACGAGGCGGAATAAAGTACCCTCCTGTACGTAGCATTGGGTGACGTACTTCATAGATGAATTCATTGAGATTTTGGCCGCTTTCTTTGTAAAATAGTTCCAGCACTTTGTGAAAGTATAAATACCTCAATGGTGAGATATTTACCTCAATGGTAAACTCTATATTGAGGGTCGCATTGCAGAGAGGTCCCAGATGTCACACTAAAGAGTTATATGAGGACTTTAAAGTGTTCAATGTAAGGCAGCTATTTGTGAGATCTGCCTTGATTTACATGCACTCTCACCATAACCAAATTTTTAACAATACAATAGATCATAGATACCCCACCAGAGCATCACATATAAACAATATACAGACTCCAAGATTGAATAAAACATATTCAACAACTAATATTCAGTACCTGTCACACATAATACTTAGAAACATACCTGACTATCTCAAAACATTTCAAAATTACAGATCAGGCCAGTATAAGCAAATTGTTGAGAAGTGGTTGATTATAAGTGACCAAGAGGAATCTGAACGCGTGCTTCTCTCTGTATATAGGTAGGGAATGTGGAACTTGGTGATCTTGTCTGTGGTCCTTCGAAATCCAAGTCCCATAGTGCTTATTATTATTTTTTTTGTAGCCAGTGTAGTTTACTGTTATAGTATTACATGTTTTTGATTGGATTGTCCATCGTCATCACCATCTTCCATTTTAAGTTTGGAAAATTCTTTATAACTTGGTATTTAATTGCATTGCTATAGTGTATCTACCTTTTAGTTTTACTAACTTTTAGTCATCAATTACTGGCTGTTTTTGCTGCCAATTATTTGTTTTCTTCCTATAATATCAACATTCACTCATATCATTTTTTAAAATCTGTATTTTTCTCAATTTAGTGTAATATAATATCAATTTTCATAATTTAGTTTATCGATTTTTTAAATTCAGCGAATTACGCCAGGCCCTCACAAACACAGGTTTAAGCCTACATGTGAGTCTCTCATAACGTAAGGGTATATAATATAAATGTACTGTAACTGTACTGTATTATTTGTAAATTGTGAGAATAAATTGCGATTTGATTTGATTTATATCTCTAAATAGAATGAGGGAATGATGTCGAGCTGGTTTCCTGCTTATCACTCTCATTATGAATGTTTGGCGTACTACTAAGGGATTGAGTGTTGTCCTTAGTTGAATTTGCATAACATGCAGCACCAGTTTGGAATTCCGCACTATGTAGGCTAGTACAGTGTCCACCTTGCGATTGGAGAGAGGTCAAAATAAATTCCTGAGATTTACATTTTTCAAGAGATTGGGACAGACTTGTGCTATTGATTTCCCAACAGATGAATTGCGAAGGACCTTCCTTGAAAAGCAGGAGAGATTTATTTTCTATTCTTGTCTTTTACAACATCCTGACAGAATCCAAGGGCAGGGCAGTGGACTGTGAATGATAGTTGGTATAAATACCTACAAATAAATCTTAAAATTCTGTGCATAAAATACTGATAGCTTGAAGTGTGGTAAGTACGCCAATAAAAGACTAAATGAATCAACAAGATAAGATTTATAATAATAATAAGATAATAATAGGCAGATGGCCACATACAAAAACAATTGTGTCAAATATCTTGGGATCAATAAAATAATAATAGGCAGATGGCCCATACAAAAACAATTGTGCCAAATATCTTGGGATCAATAAAATAATATAGGCAGATGGCCACATACAAAACATTGTGTCAATTTCTTGGCATCAATAAAATAATAATAGGCAGATGGCCACATACAAAAACAATTGTGTCAAAT
>NC_052512.1:29709936-29767436 GCF_014356525.2 Nilaparvata lugens
GGGGGGTGGGGGAGGGTGGGGGGGAAAGGGGGGAAGTCATAAAAAAAACGTCCCAATATCCGTAAATGGCATCTACTAGTCGTGATAGAAATTCAAAAAAATTCATTCTTCTATGGAATATTACGAAGCTCCTGCAATTTTCTCAGAGATGAGACTCATGTCAGTTGATAGGGCTTATAAATAGCTATCTAGGGTATGAATTTGAAGAAAATCGTAAGAGCCGTTTTTGAGAAAACCGTGAAAAACATGGTTTTTTAGTTATTATCCGCCATTTTTTCCGCCATTTTGAATTGAATTTCATTGAATTTCTTATTGTCGGATCCTCATGGTATAAGGACCTCAAGTTTAAAATTTCATGTCAATCGGTTAATTAGGAATGCAGTTATCGTGTTCACAGACACACACACACACACAGACCAACACCCAAAAATCATGTTTTCGGATTCAGGGGACCTTGAAACGTATGGAAAACATGAAACTGAGGTTCCTTTAATTTTTTTGGAAAGCAATACTTTCCTTACCTATGGTAATAGGGCAAGGAAAGTAATGAAACGTATAGAAAACATGAAATTAGGGTAACTTAAATTATTTGGAAAGCAATACTTCCCTTACCTATGGTAATAGGGCAAGGAAAGTAAAAATTAGTGAAACAAACAAAATGGCCGCTGTTTGGGTAACTGAAGACTTTTGGAAAATACAAATTATGTTATTTAGATATGTTTTTTACCCAGGAACAATGCCCTAGAGTATAGGTGGAGAGTTCGTAAACACTCTGTATTGTTTTTTTTTCAGATGTATGCATATACAATGTTGGCAGCGATTTTGAGAAGAAACTTTTTGCTGGTGAATCAACACTCAGTCGGAGCAGCGTGGAGTTGGAGAAGCAGTCGTCTCTGTACAGCTCAACAGGTAAATGCACAAATAGTGGAGCAGATGAAAGTGAAACAATGAACGGTCCAGCAAAAAGCAAACCATCTCTGATAAAACGAATCACGAAAAAAGCCTCTAGAGCGCGAAATAATAACGTTAAAAATCCATAATTTATTCTATAGTGAGGTCCACGTTAGAAAGATGGGAGAGCAACGTTGCCGATCCTCTGTCTTGTAAGGAGGGTAACTGATACCGGTTTATTGATGGTTTACTAACTCATTTTTTACGAAATTGCCAAACGATTTTAAAATTTTGGAAGATGTTAAAAGGTTTGGTATTGAGTTGAAGTAATATTTGGTAGGCCTATCCCTGCATTCGTTACAGGAATTTTTATAATATCTTATGTGTATGACATTAAGTATTTAGGCTATATTCATTAGTTTTCTGTGACACTATTCATATGTATTTCTACATGTACCATGAATAGAGATTTTTTTAATTCAATAATTCAATTCTGATAACTGTTTATTCTCGTTTAAAATAGTCAACTATGTTTTATCAAGCAAGAGATTATATTTCATAATGGATTTCCATAATAAAGATTAAATATTTTGTCAAATGATATTATCAATTCTACATTGTTAAAAGACGATCTGGAAGCAGAGCAGAGCTAGAAAGAGATAGCGCTATCTGCTTTGTTGAATGAGAGACAAGGAAAGCAACACCATTGCTAATCAATCACTGACATTGTAACGTGGACCTCACTATAGTAGGATTGCTCTATCCAATAAATGAATGAATAAATTAATATTGTATCTAACAATCATTGTTGATAAACTGTGAGCGATGGTTATTGTATTTTACCTTCTTGAATCAGTTATGTAATAATTATTACAATTATTGTTCTACGTCATCTTACAGTAATTTATTTTTATTGTATTATTTTATTTGTTTGTCTTTATGAGTGATTCACTGTCATGATAGCCTCACTGTCATAACATCACTCTGATTGATTGGATTATAAATTTATCCTAATATAGTATGTGGTATTCTTAAGTTTTGTTTTGTTGTTTTCGCCACACTGCACAGGAATCAGCTGTTTCCCAGTCCCTAAGTAGATCTGAAAGACATTGTTTGCAGACGACTCTCGTCTGGCGTCAGAACAGGTTTTTTTCCGGCTAAGGCCGGAAAGAGTACCCTTTCCGGCCGCTAAATTTCAAGTGTGCTAAAACAGCTGCCTCAGCCGGAAAGAAACCTGTTCTGACGTCAGACGAGAGTCGTCTGCGAACAATGTCTTCCAGATCTATGTAGGGACTGTGAAACAGCTGCTTTCTGTGCAGTGTGGCGAAAATAGTTATTTGTGCAACTAGTGCGCAAAGTGACAGTTTGCTGCATTGAAAGAAACGTTTACGCCTGAGCCGTAGGCGAGGGCGGAATGGTTTCTTGAGTGGAGCAGAGGAACTTTGCTCACGTATTTCACATAAAATTTTTCCTACAGTTACCATTGAATATGAAAAGTGGGTAATTATGGGTGAAATTGCCTGAAATGCATCAAATGTTTGTGTGCGTGATGCTGTTATTAATAGATAAAATTGAATAATGTGGTAGTGTTTGAATGGCGGGGAGGCTGTGTGCTGAATGTGGTGGCTGTCATCCACAGCTGTACACGATGTCCTTGATATTATTATAACGTGGGCCTCACTATGAGTGTTACCAACTTAATTTTGATTTTGCTGCACTGGTGCTTCATATAATCCACTAACTATTTTTCGTTGCCATGTTGCAACGTTGTTGGAAAAAAAATTTCCTGCACTAGAGCGGAAAAGTGATTCTTTGCATTCTGTAATCAGTGCAGGAATGGCCATTTTTCAAGGTAACTGTAAGAAAAAACTTTTCATTATTTGAGTTTATTATTCAATAATTAAACCATTTTATAATAATAACATCTTATTGTCATTTGAAAGAATAAAAAAGTATAAACTCAACCTCCCACATAATTGAACATAGTCTTTTAGGTTATTCAGATTACCTGAGATTTGCTAGAGCTATGACCTTCCACTTTTGCTTTCAGAAGTGCTTGATAAACAATTATTCTGATATATAAATTGTTTATTTTTCTGTGTGGCGAAAAATAGTATTCGAACCACAGGCAAACATTTTTTTAGGCTCTCAATATTTTCTAGTCCTCGGCCTAGGGCCTGGGACTTGAAACCCGATTTCGAGCCGGAAAAGTCTCATTTTCGGGCCTAGGTGCGAAATATACTATTACGTTCTTGAATCAGTTATGTAATAATTATTACAATTATTGTTCCACGTCATCTTACAGTAATTTATTTTTTTGTATTATTTTATTTTTTCATCTTTATGAGTGATCCGCTGTCATGATAGCCTCACTGTCATAGCATCACTCTGATTTATTGGATTATCACTTTATCATATAGTATGTAGAATTCTTAAGTTTTGTTTTGTTGTTTTCCTAAGCCTTTGTGATTCTTGTATAATAGATAATATACTACTTCCATCTTTGGAATAATTCAATTTTGATTGTATTTCACTTGTTACTTTACCTGAATTGGATCAGAATAAGTTAACTGCATCACACAAGGTATCTAATGTTGGCAGTGCCAAATATCACATTTTTATAATATTGTTATACTCAAGCTACAATCAATGTTTATTTGTATTGTTTACTCTAGTGAAAATATTGTTCAAGAAGTTATTTTTGGAAATAAAATTCAATTCAATTCTTCTTCTTCTTCATCATTCTTCTTCCCTTTCTTCATATTCTTGATTGATTTAGAGCCAGATTCCAAGCTCGGGATTTACCTATGTTCTACACTTTGAAAATTATACAAATTCTCCTATTCTACACTTTGGTTTCTGGCTGGAGTCAGAAAATTGGCTTTCCGAAATGGGGCGTTTCTATTATGGGGCGTTTCGAAGTTATAATTATAATCTTCATTCTCTTATTTCTATTATTGGAATTGAAATTTATCCTCCCAAATAATATATTACATTACAATATATCACAATATATAACTGAAAATAGTGGAAAAATATTGCTTCAAACAACCCCTGAGTTACTAAAGTGTGTGGTCGTTCCTGTTCCATATGCATATTCATGTTCATATTCTCTTGATTGGTATGGTTACAGTGTTGAACAAATTTAAGAATAAACAAAAATAAAACAGCAGAGCTCTGCAAAAATAGAAACGTGAATTTGAACTATAAATATAATGCCTTCAATATGAATAGTAAATATGATCAGATTCAGTACTAGAAACTATCAAGTTGAAATTTGAACAATAATGAGAGAGAATGCTAAATAAAACTGTAATTAGATAAAGCTATGGAATATAAGAGATAAATTTAGCTGAATTAAACTCTTGAAGCTTGAATAATGCAATCTGGTAATTTGAGCGTGTTGAAATGCCATACATACATAATAAAATTGATAAATTAATCTACTGAAATAAAATTTCTTGAAACAATGTTTCCACTTCATTCCTCTCCAATAGCCTGCTCTTGGACAAGTGTCTGAATCTATTCAAGCGTAATGCATCCTTTATTTCACTAGGCAAAAGGTTGAAAATAGGAGGAGCGACATATAGCAAGAATCTCCTGAATTTCTCCTTTCTTGGACGAGGCGGACTAAAGTACCCTCCTGTACGTAGCATTGGGTGACGTACTTCATAGATGAATTCATTGAGATTTTGGCCGCTTTCTTTGTAAAATAGTTCCAGCACTTTGTGAAAGTATAAATACCTCAATGGTGAGATATTTACCTCAATGGTAAACTCTATATTGAGGGTCGCATTGCAGAGAGGTCCCAGATGTCACACTAAAGAGTTATATGAGGACTTTAAAGTGTTCAATGTAAGGCAGCTATTTGTGAGATCTGCCTTGATTTACATGCACTCTCACCATAACCAAATTTTTAACAATACAATAGATCATAGATACCCCACCAGAGCATCACATATAAACAATATACAGACTCCAAGATTGAATAAAACATATTCAACAACTAATATTCAGTACCTGTCACACATAATACTTAGAAACATACCTGACTATCTCAAAACATTTCAAAATTACAGATCAGGCCAGTATAAGCAAATTGTTGAGAAGTGGTTGATTATAAGTGACCAAGAGGAATCTGAACGCGTGCTTCTCTCTGTATATAGGTAGGGAATGTGGAACTTGGTGATCTTGTCTGTGGTCCTTCGAAATCCAAGTCCCATAGTGCTTATTATTATTTTTTTTTGTAGCCAGTGTAGTTTACTGTTATAGTATTACATGTTTTTGATTGGGATTGTCCATCGTCATCACCATCTTCCATTTTAAGTTTGGAAAATTCTTTATAACTTGGTATTTAATTGCATTGCTATAGTGTATCTACCTTTTAGTTTTACTAACTTTTAGTCATCAATTACTGGCTGTTTTTGCTGCCAATTATTTGTTTTCTTCCTATAATATCAACATTCACTCATATCATTTTTTAAAATCTGTATTTTTCTCAATTTAGTGTAATATAATATCAATTTTCATAATTTAGTTTATCGATTTTTTAATTCAGCGAATTACGCCAGGCCCTCACAAACACAGGTTTAAGCCTACATGTGAGTCTCTCATAACGTAAGGGTATATAATATAAATGTACTGTAACTGTACTGTATTATTTGTAAATTGTGAGAATAAATTGCGATTTGATTTGATTTATATCTCTAAATAGAATGAGGGAATGATGTCGAGCTGGTTTCCTGCTTATCACTCTCATTATGAATGTTTGGCGTACTACTAAGGGATTGAGTGTTGTTATGTAAGCCCCTCCCCACATGTAATGCCATGCTGTAGACTGCTCTCTACAAGTGCATGATACAACATGGTCAGGACAAAGATTTCACAAAAAGTGAAATTTCCTGCATGCTATGACTAATTGTTTTTTTAAATTCGGTTTATGTTCGTTCCAGTTCAATTGAGAGTCCAATGTTAATGCAAGGTATTTGAGGGATTTTGCTTCAGTGATTAGTTTCGCACTCGCAGTCACAGCTATCCCTATTATCACAATCTGGGCTATGGAATGGTAGACAGAGAGGAATTGGTTGCGGCCGTAGACTAATCCTGAGTATTCTTGATTTATCGATAATTATTTGTAAATAGTTGTAACGGAGCCAAAAATATTGATTAGTTCTTAGGTCTTCAAGTATATATGTTGTAGTTGTGGTTCTGAATCTGTGGTGTAGCATAGAGCAGTATCATCGGCATAAAAAGTGAGAAACGTTTTTACTTTCCTTGCCCTATTACCAAAGGTAAGGAAAGTATTGCTTTCCAAAAAAAATTAAGGTACCCCAATTTCTAAATTTCTATACGTTTCAAGGTCCCCTGAGTCCAAAAAAGTGAGTGGTTTTTGGGTATTGGTCTGTATGTTTGTGTGTGTGTGTGGTGTGTGTGTGTGTGGTGTGGTGTGTGTGGTGTGTGGTGTGTGTGTGTGGTGTGTGTGTGTGTGTGTGTTGTGTGTGTGTGTGTGTGTGGTGTGTGTGTGTGTGTGTGTGTGTGTGTGTGTGTGTGTGTGTGTGGTGTGTGTGTGTGTGTGTGTGTGTGGTGTGTGTGTGTGTGTGTGAGTGTATGTGCGTCTGTGTACACGATATCTCATCTCCCAATTAACGGAATGACTTGAAATTTGGAACTTAACGTCCTTACAATATAAGGATCCGACTCGAACAATTTCGATCAAATGCAATTCCAGATGGCGGATAAAATGGTGAAAATGTTGTCAAAAACTGGGTTTTTCGCGATTTTCTAAAAATGGCCCCAACGATTTTGGTCAAATTTATACCTAAAATAGTCATTGATAAGCTATATCAACTGCCACAAGTCCCATATCTGTAAAATTCTCAGGAGCTCCGCCCATCTATGCAAAGTTTGATTTTAGATTCCCAATTATCAGGCTTCAGATACATTTTAACTAAAAAAATTGAGTGGAAAAGATTCAGCATGAAAATCTCCACAATTTATGTTAAGTAACATTTTCACCTAAAATTGAAAATAAGCTCGAAATTCGAGAAAATGTGATTATCCAATTGCAAACTGTTGGCAACTGTTGATTCTATTAAATCATTCACTATGAAGAGATAGCAAACTTCGTGTGTCTCCAGCCTTATTGCCCTATCACCAGCTGGCTGAAATCTTTGAATAGTAGACTTGAGATGCGCGGGAACACTAGCGTCAGTTGATCAATTTTCATAACGGCAAGGAAAGTTGTGTGAGTGCGCCACACCAGATTTTTCATGATCAAATTAAACATTCCAGAATAACTGAAACTCTACACTATTCTCTCGATCTTAGAATAGTAGATTTTATATGCGCGGGAACACTAGCGTCACGTGATTAATTTCCATAACGACAAGGAAAGTTGTATGAGTGCGCCACACCAGATTTTTCATGATCAAATTAAACATTCCAGAATAGCGGAAACTTTACACTATTTTCTCTACATTTTATTTCGTGTTCAATTTTTGGTTTCTCGAAATTGAATTCAAACGTGTACTACGTCTACGCCTCGTTTCAGTAAGCCAATTTTCTGATATTAGCTGTTTAAAGTGTTGAACTTAGCTGAGCCCGAGCTTGGAAACTGGCTCTTGATTTAATTTAAGATCGTAAGGAGTTAAAGAACAAGCTGTAGATACCATTATGTAACATTCCGAAACCTTCAGAGTCACAAATGTCCGTCATAAATCATAAGAAGAAATTTGGACACTACACCTCACTTTTTGGATAAGCCATGTATCAAAGCTAAACACTCAATCATCTACCATCAATTAATTGGGAACGTTATAACTCGGGCAGTACCAGATTGGACTTATTAGGCCGAAATGTATTTATTAATCAACGGGTAAATTCTGTAATGAATTGATCGATAACTAATTAAGCGAGGCATGTGAGTGAGAGAAACCGATTCCAAATATTCGACACATAGAAAGAAATAGTGAGTGAGTGAGATACACGGAGAGAGAAAGGGTGAGAGAGTGAGGGAGAGAAATATTGATAAAAAGCGTGTTTGGAGAGAGACAAGGTGAAACTTGGCTGAGATACAGTGTGAGTGAGTGAGGTGGACATACACCGATTGCGCCCAGTGGTCAATTGGGAGTGATACTTGGCTCCTATACAAACGTGCACTGTTTACGTAGTAATGTCAACACTGCTATAGTGAGGTCCACGTTATTTATTATTATTTTATTAATCTCTATAATCGAAAATTCAATGGTGTAATGTAAATATAGAAAGTGTTAATAGCTAGTCATTTGAAATTCATGAATAGTTTTATGTATCACTGAAAATCTTATAATGGCAGTGTTTGATTAGCAATGGCTTTGCTATCCTTGTCTATCATTCAACAAAGGGATAGCGCTTTCTCTTTCTCGCTTTGCTCTGTTGCTGGATCGTATTTTAGCAATGTAGAATTAATAATCAATTAACAAAATATTCCATCGTGATTATAAAAATTCATCATGAAATTTTTGAAAAATATAATATTTTGAAAATTCGACTGAGTCATTGTCAATATTGTAGAACCGTTCCATAATTGAATAAAATCACAAATATGTTGTTAAATACTACACTGTTATGTAGAATTTAACAACATATTTGTATTTTTATACAATTATAATATCTTGCTTAAAATATAATTGATTATTTCAAACGAGAATGAACAGTTAATATTACATCAATAAACTTGTATCAGCTACCGTCTATAGAAGGCATTGACAAGACAGAAGATCGACATCGTTTTTCTCCTATCTTTCTCCACTGCCAATATAACGTGGACCTCACAATAATATGTTGTCATAATACAGTAGTGTTCCGCTTGAAGCTTACTTAGGATAACTTAGAATGTAAATTTAGCAGTGATGACGTCACGGGCGTTCACTCTGTTACATTATATGAGTGGCCAAACACATCCTAACCATTGGGCGCAATCGGTATATTCGTAGTAAGTTAGAAATATTGATACAGTGAGAGCGAGTGAGATAGAAATATTGAGAGAGAAAGCCACATGAATGTTTGTTGGGATGTGTGAGAGAGAGGGAAAACTGTTTGCTCGCGTAATAGGATTGCACGATATTATTGGAGCGGCTTTAACTAATTATAAATTGATTGGGCTGTTTTACATATACGCGTCAGTTTAGTATTACCCAGGGCGTTCTAGGATAAATGCTATTGCCTCGTGTATTTGTCGTCAGGTGTGCGGCGTATATATGTGTGTATGTTACCGCACTCGATATACTATAGTGAGGTCCACGTTTTAATGGCAGTGGAGAGAGATAGAAGAACAACGTTGCCGATCATCTGTCTTCTATAGACGGTAGCTGACACAGGATTATTGATATAATATTAACTGTTCATTCTCATTTAAAATAATCAATTTTATTTTATTAGGCAAGAAATTTTTGAATAATTTCATAATTGAGATGAAATATTTCAATTAAATTATTGATTATACATAGTTGAAAGACGATCTGGCAACAGAGCAAAGCGATAAAGAGATAGAGGTGTATGCTTTGTTGAATGATAGACAAGGATAGTAATACCATTGCTGATCATACACTGCTATTATAACGGGGACCTCTCCATATGCAATTTGTTGGTATCACACGTGCACTCTGTAGTATTATGTGGTAGAACACCATTAAAAGCTGCAAGCCGACTAATTCGTAGAGTCTTTGCAAGTGAAGAGGCGAACAGGGAGGAAGAAGGAGGAGAAGAAGGAGGAGGAGGAGAAAGAGGGAAGATGGAGAAGAACAAGAAGAACAGCAAGGAGAAGGAGGGAAAGAAGAATAGAATTGAATGGCAAGGAGAAGAAGAAGGAGAAGTAGAAGAAGAAGGTGGTGAGATAGAGGAATATGATAGAATGACAAGGAGGAGAACAAGTACAAAGAGAAATAGTACAAGGAGTATCCTTAGTTTGTCTCTTCGAATCAGTGTTTAAAAATAAGAATAATAAAATAAAATAAAAATGAGGAGGAGGGATAGAGGAATAGAATAGAATGACAAGAGGAAGAAGAAGGAGGAAAACAAGGAGGAGAAGAAGAAGGAGAGAAACAGGAATAGAATGACAAGGTTAAGAAATGAAATGAAAAAATTCTTTATTAGGCGGAGTTAGGACTTTTAAGTCCTCTCTACCACTCAACCTCAACATAACAAATGCAATTGAATAAAAAAAATACAGTGTAACTTAATATATAAATAAAAATACATTAAATAATATAGCTACAAAATAGAAACATAGTTGGAACAAAACAGTCAATCTGCATTTAGACTAAAAAATTAATTATATAATTCAAGAAACAATAGTAAAAAAAGTAATTATTAATATAATCATTCACACAACATTCACACAGCCCACCAGACCAGTCCCAAGCGCCAATCACACGCTACCCCCGCAGACCCGCCAACAAAATCCGCTTGACCTCCACCCCAAAGCGAGCACGCCCATCAATGGCCCGGACAGAAGCAGGAAGATTATTCCACAGCCTACAACCAGTGACAGTAAATGATCTCTCAAAAGTCGTCGTTCTATGAATGGGAAAAGCAAGCAGCAAGTTGCCATGCCTTGTTGCACGTTCACCGATCTCAGACAGGAATCTGAAGCTCTCAGACAGATAAGATGGAGATATGGTTTTGATTATTGAGTGAAGCAGAGTCAATATGTGCAAAGTACGAAGATCATTCAATTTTAGGAGAGATAGCTGTACATAGAAAGGTGTAACATGATCAAATCGTCTAGCATTGAAAATAAATCGAATACAATAGTTCTGTGTACGCTGCAGTCGGTTAGAGAGCTCAACAGTCATGTCGTTCATGACAGTGTCGCAGTAGCTGAAGTGAGGCAGCACAGGAGTCTTGACCAGCATGATCTTGATGTTCAGTGGAAGAAACAGGGCAAATTGTTTCAAGCTATGGATGCAAGCAAACACCCTCTTACAAACAATCTCAACCTGATTGAGCCATGAGAGTGTTTTAGAGATAACAAGACCAAGGTTTTTAACACTCTCAGAATACTCCAACTCAATGCCATTCAACCTCAACCTTGGAACATTCTGAGCTCTGAATCGGTTATGAGTCACAATGATACTCTGTGTCTTACCTTCATTCAATCTCAATGCATGATTATATGCCCAGCCACTAATAGCATCAATATCAGAATTCATCTGCTTGACACATGCATCAGACTCACCTGCAGAAAAATTTTTATAGATCTGAAGATCATCAGCATACAGATGAAATTTGCAGTGTTTTATGCATTTTGAGATGTCATCGATGTAGAGAGAGAACAGAAGAGGCCCAAGAACAGAGCCTTGGGGGACTCCTCGGGTTACATTTCTCCATGAAGAGACCTCATTATTGGCCCTGACACACTGTTGGCGATTCGACAAGTAAGACTCGATCCATTTTACACAACCCTCTCCAAAACCAAGATTTCTTAATTTCAGAAGGAGGAGTGGATGATGAACACAGTCGAACGCCTTTGAAAAATCGAATAGTGTCAGAATAGTACCCTGACTATTCATGTACCCTGACGACAGTACCCTGTCGAATAGTATCCATAGCTGACCTGATATCCTCAGTAACTTTGAGCAGAGCAGTGGTCGTACTGTGACGTGTGCGGAACCCAGACTGAAAGGTAGACAGAAGATGGAAACGTTCTAGAAAAACAGAAAACTGCTGATGAACAAGTTTCTCGAGACATTTAGACAGAGCTGGGAGAATACTGATAGGCCTCAGATCTGATAATGATTTAACTGAAGAGCATTTGGGCAGAGGTGAGACTAAGGCTGATTTCCAAATTGAGGGGAAAAAGGACGATTCCAAAGATTTATTGAAAATTATTGTAAGAATAGGCAAGGTGAAGGGAAGAGTATCTTTGATGAATTTGATAGGTATGCAATCAACTCCAACTGCATTGCTTGTCATTCCCATGACTATCCTCATTACATCAGCTTCAGTCACAGGAGAAAAGGAGAGCTGCTGAGCAGGAGCTACATGAGGCGCCGCTCTTAGCCTGTTCAAGTGGTCATGAGCACCAGACAGGTCAACAGGATTATCAGTAAAGTTATCATTGATATCATCTAAATTGAAAGGTATATTATGATGAACATGTGATTTTCCAATACCCAAGTTTTTCAATTTCGACCATACCGTTCTAGTAGGCTGCTTGCCAGAAAGAGAGTGGTAATAGAACCTGACCTTGGCATTTCTAATCTCCTGCTGGGTTTTGTTTCGAAGCCGCTTATACTCCGCCCAATCCACCACAGATTTTGAGCGTTTGGCTCTACGGAGAACAGCGTCTCTCATCTTCTGTAATCTACGAATTTCCTGGCTGAACCAGGGTGCAGGCTTTTTATTTACTCTTTTCGTAATCATAGGAGCATGCCTGTCATACAAGAGAAGTAGAAAACTGTTCAACCTGTCGACCATCTCCTCGACATTATCTGTGAGAATGACTTCATGCCAAGGAATAGAGGCAGCATCAAACATAAAAGCACTTACATCCAGGCACCTGTAGTTTCTATATGTGATGAACTCCTGCTTTGGTTTCGGCGGGTGCAGTCTGTAGGCACAGAACACAAGGTCATGTTTGGAGAGCCCAGGAGCCGGGAGTTGACCGTGTTTCGCAACTAGATTCACATCAGTGACAGCAACCACATCTAACCAAGTTTCTGCAGTTGCTGTATGGTGTGTCGCCTGCATTGGTAATATTGTTATATTACAGCTATTAAACATTGAAATAAAATTTGTACTATTTACAGAAGCTAAATCGAGTAGATTTGTATTGAAGTCACCCATGACAATGACATGTCTATAGTGAGTCATCAAATTCAACATAGATACCTCAAATTCAGCAAGTGATCTAATATCAGGAGCTTTATAACAAACACATACAAGCACATGCACACCACTCACAGAGACATCCAAAAACATAAATTCAGATACATTCGCTACTGAGTTATCAGACACATGTAAAACAGAAACAGGTAGATGAGTTCCCACATAAACCGCTACTCCACCACCTCCCTTATGCAAACGGTCATTCCTGAACAGCGCGTAGCCATTCAATTCCACACTCTTATCACTTATGTGTGGCTTCAGCCAAGTTTCAGATACAAGAGTCACATCAATCAACTGGGAATCAAAAAGGAGAATAAGAAAAAGGAGAACAAGAAGGGAAAAGTGGTGAAGAAGAAGGAGAGGAAGAGGAATAGAATGACAAAGAGGAATAGGGGATTGGACAAGAATCTAATGACAAGGAAAAGAAGAAGGAGGTGAACGAGAAGGAGAAGAAGGAGGGAAAGAGTAATAGAATGGAAAAGAATGACCTTTACTTTCCTTGCCCTATTACCATAGGTAAAGAGAGTATTGCTTTCCGAAAAAAAAATTAATGTACCCCAAGTTCTAAATTTCTATACGTTTCAAGGTCCCCTGAGTCCAAAAGAGTGGTTTTTGGGGATTGGTCTGTATGTGGTGTGTGTGTGTGTGGTGTGTGTGTGTGTGTGTGTGTGTGTGTGTGTGTGTGTGTGTGTGTGTGTGTGTGTGTGTGTGTGTGTGTGTGTGTATGAGTGTATGTGCGTCTGTGTACACGATATCTCATCTCCCAATTAACGGAATGACTTGAAATTTGGAACGTAAGGTCCTCACAATATAAGGATCAGACACGAACAATTTCGATCAAATGCGATTCAAGATGGCGGCTAAAATGGCGAAAATGTTGTCAAAAACAGAGTTTTTCGCGATTTTCTCGAAAACGGCTCCAACGATTTTGATCAAATTTATACTTAAAATAGTCATTGATAAGCCCTATCAACTGCCACAAGTATCTGTAAAAATTTCAGGAGCTGCGCCCCTTCTATGCAAAGTTTGATTTTAGATTCCCAATTATCAGGCTTCAGATACAGTTTAAAAAAAAAATTTCAAGTGAAAAAGTTTGAGCATGAAACTCTCTGCAATTAATGTTCAGTAAATGATTCACTATGAAGAGATAGCAGACCTCGTGTGTCTCCAGCGTTATTGCCCTGTCACCAGCTGGCTCAAATTTTTGAATAGTAGACTCGAGATACGCGGGAACACTAGCGTCAGGTGATCAATTTTCATAACGGCAAGGAAAGTTGTGTGAGTGCGCCACACCAGATTTTTTCATTTGTTGACGTGGTAAAGTTTGGACAGTAATGTCGCCTCCACCTCTTAACAATGAAAGGAGGAGAATGAGAGTAGGAGAGAAATGCATTAAGAAGAAGAAGAAGAAGAAGAAGAAGAAGAAGAAGAAGAAGAAGAAGAGAAGAGAAGAAGAAGAAGAAGAAGAAGAAGAAGAAGAAGAAGAAGAAGAAGAAGAAGAAGAAGAAGAAGAAGAAGAAGAAGAAGAAGAAGAAGAAGAAGAAGAAGAAGAGAAGAAGAAGAAGAAGAAGAAGAAGAAGAAGAAGAAGAAGAAGAAGAAGAAGAAGAAGAAGAAGAAGAAGAAGAAGAAGAAGAAGAAGAAGAAGAAGAAGAAGAAGAAGAAGAAGAAGAGGTTTGAATTTGATTAGATAAGATTGAAAAATAGTTCTTTATTTATTGAATCACTTCATATGGGCTACTCTATTCCAATTAATAAAATTCTAAATTGGCTATTCCAACTTGAAAATGACCGATGGTCGGTACTAGTCGTTGAAATATTCTCAAGTTTTCAATAAAAGGGTAATAAGATTTCTATATTGTTTCAATTAATTCTTCATTTATGTATGTTACAATTTTCATAGACTTATACACTAATTTACATTGAATGATGGTAATTGACCGAGGGAAGTGAGGTCTAAGATTCAAGTCGACGGTTTGGCAAATGTTTGAATGCTTCAATGTTTGAATGTTTGAATGTTTGAATGTTTGAATGTTTGAATGTTTGAATGTTTGAATGTTTGAATGTTTGAATGTTTGAATGTTTGAATGTTTGATGTTTGAATGTTTGAATGTTTGAATGTTTGAATGTTTGAATGTTTGAATGTTTGAATGTTTGAATGTTTGAATGTTTGAATGTTTGAATGTTTGAATGTTTGAATGTTTGAATGTTTGAATGTTTGAATGTTTGAATGTTTGAATGTTTGAATGTTTGAATGTTTGAATGCTTGAATGTTTGAATGTTTGAATGTTTGAATGTTTGAATGTTTGAATGTTTGAATGTTTGAATGTTTGAATGTTTGAATGTTTGAATGTTTGAATGTTTGAATGTTTGAATGTTTGAATGTTTGAATGTTTGAATGTTTGAATGTTTGAATGTTTGAATGTTTGAATGTTTGAATGTTTGAATGTTTGAATGTTCGAATGTTTGAATGTTTATATGTTTATATGTGCGCATTTACGGCGAAACGCTGTAAAAGATTTTCATGAAATTTGATAGGTACGTTCCTTTTTTAATTGCGCGTCGACCTATATACAAGGTTTTTGGAAATTTTGCATTTCAAGGATAATATAAAAGGGAGAAGGAGCCTCATTCATAAGCCAATATTAGAGTAAAAATCAGACTATAGAATTATTTATCATAAATCAGCTGACAGTGATTACACAGATGTGTGGAGAAGCCAGTCTATTGCTGTATTTCCATAAGGTTTCAATCAGGTACTTGTGGATGAGAATATTGCGTGAGGTCTACTGTTCACAGAACTACTAGTGCTAATAATTCAACGAATTTTACAGAATATGAGGAATTAAACAATTGGAATGAAGATTGAATGCAATATTAGAATAACGATGATATAATATTGTGATGTAACTACAGAAATCGGCGGGGAGGAGGGAGTTGAAGAGAAGGAGAGAAATAGAGGAAAAGATAAAAAGGGTGAAGAGAAGAAGGGAAAATCAAAACGGTTAATGAGTGATAGAGTGGAGTTTTGAAGGAAAAGGAAGAGGTGTAGGAGAGGGAGTAGGAGTATTTGGGGAGGTAGTGGATGAGAAGTAGGAGGTAGAGTAAAAGAATGATCATGAGGAGCAGAAGGGTAGAAGAAGAAGAAGAAGAAAAAGGTGGGAATAAAAGAAGAAGGAGAATAAGTGGAAGAAGAGAACTGATGATGAATGAAAAGAGTTCGAAAACAACGATGGATCGACTCGAATTGAACATTCTATTGTTTACTTACTCCATGATTTCACATAGACGTGAAAGGTCAGTAGTTTAAAAGGTCCGTACTTAGTTTTCAAAGTCAGTAACTAGTTTTAAAATCAGTATCTTCAGTGCGGCCCACGTTATAATGGCAGTGCTTGATTAGCAATGGTATTGCTATCCTTGTCTATCATCCACCGAAGCGGATAGCACTAACTCTTCCTCGCTTTGCTCTGTTGCCAGATCGTCTTTTAACAATGTTGAATTGATAACTACTTACCAAAATATTCCATCTTACTAGTTATTGGAAAAATATAGTTTCTTGCTTGATAAAATATAATTAATCATTTTAAACGAGGATAAACAGTTAATATAATATGAAAAATTGTAAAACCGATGACAAACTTAGCATAAATCATGCTGGAAGTACAGAACCTAGAATGTCATCTATTTTTGCTAATAGTACTGAAGACTACCAGCCAAGAGACAACTTAGAATTGACAAGTCCTGTTAGAGAATTTCCAGAAGATATGGATGATTGTATATTGGTAAGTTATGTATTTTTAATAAGTAGTTTGTCTGTTAGTTATATATATTTTGATTTCAGCAATAGCCTACTAATTCAAGCATGTGATTCAAAAGCTATAAGTTCGTTATTCATTGGAGTGAAGTATTCTTGGCTTGTTTATTATGTTTGATAGAATGTGTTATTTTGGATTTTATTGGTTGAATGTAATATATAGGCTATGGTGATTCTATCAATAGTCAGAAACCAACCAATAAGTGAGTTACACTAACCTATACTAATTATTAACTACCATTAAAGTAATCTATTAGTAACCTATATAAGTACACTATCTTTATATTGTGTCTTAGACCACAGTGTTATTATTAAATTTATTAGAACACATTTATTTATTTATTCCTTCTATTGTTTCAAGCACAAATAATTAATGATTGGGAGAGAACAACAGGCTAAACACAAAACTGTTCTCTCCCAAATTCTTTAAATAACATTTTTCAAACATTTAGGTTAAGTTCTCACGTTGACAATTAAGTTATTATTGTAGCCTAGATGAAGCTTTACAGTGCACACAATTAGTCTGTGCTCTTATGATATTTTCAAACAAAATATTTATAACTTAAACACTTCCTGTTTTGGAAATGGATCTTTCACCTTCACTATTTAGCCTTTTTATAGACTATTCAGCAATACTATTATCAATTTAAAACATCAAAGTCAATTCATGTCTAACAAAAATAAAATTTTAAAATTACTAATTCAATATTTCTCAAATTGATGTATTTATTCTGTTCAATTTCAGAGAGACATTTTGGGAGATTCTGGGGATGACAGTGATAAAGATCCTACCTGGGAACCAATTGATGAACAAAATGAAAAGAGAAAGGAACATCCACTCACTTTTATTCAACCAGATTCCATGGATATTGATCTTCACTTAGACTCTTCCAAAGATGATGAAAGTTCGTTATGTAAGTGTAACATTTTATTTTATTATTAATTTTTTTTAATAAAAAATATTTTATTTTTCTTATCCTACTCCAACAAGCCACCCAATAATACTTAATGCTTTGATTAAGACCCCTTAATATAGCTGACATAAAATAGTTGGACTTTTTCGTTGGTCTCCTGTTGATGTAACCTATCAGCTGACATTAAGAATCTATTATCTCTTATGATTTCAGAAACATCATATATATAATAGGCATAGCTAAATTCCAACTCTAATTGACATCATCAGCTGTTGGAGCGCATAAGTCTGCGACAAGACTGCCCAATTATTTTTTATCAGCTATGGTATTTATGTGACTGAATTTATAAAAACGAGTTGTGAAGTTGTAAATGCTTGAGTGAAGGGGGTCAAAATATAGTTTTCGCCACACTTGGATGTAATGAGCTGGTTTACGTGCGTCATATGGAGGCCGAAAGTGATTGTTTTCCGACCAGGCCGGTAAAACTTTACAGCCCTAGGGCTGTAAAATGACCTTGAATAACAGCTGATCGCGTCTGATCTCACAAATCATAGAGAGATAATCTCATAACGACTGTAATAATCTATATAATTATGTAACGTGAATCGCGGTATTATGTCTATAATATATTTTATAAATTACTGTTTCATAATTTAATATTTATGAATAGCCTCAACAATATAATGTTGGCTGCATTGTCCATTGTCAGAAAGGTACGTATCGTCAGTATATAAAAGTGAAGAATCGAATTTGAAATCAAAGTACAATAATTGTATCAATATTTAAAAGTAATAATAATTATTAACAATTATTGTTTCTTTTTATTATCGAATTCCACTTCTTAATGCAATACAATCAACAATAATTATAAGAAAATACAGCAGAGTTCTGAAGTTTAAGGTAAGCCTACTGGTGAAACTCATCCTTGACTGAAAATTCCTAGTAATTTTTCCGAAATTCATGATTAAAACTGTTGGATAATATTTTTCTTCAATATTAAACCATATAGAGAGAACATTAGGCCCACTCAAGATTGAATCTTCGAATGTTTTCTCTACGATTTAACTATTTTCAGAGCAATATTTTGTTTTGAAACCGGCTTCAAATTTGCTGCTATACACTATATTATAGCAGTAGCCTAGATACGTTACCTGACTCAATTCAGAGTGAACATTTGACCTCTCAGAAAAAAAGTAGTAGAATCTGCTAGAGGATTCATGTTCTCAAACAATCATAACTGCACATTCAACTTCTATTTAAATAATAAAGAATAAAATAATAGAGATTTGTTGTATAAAAAGTATAATGATTGTATAATTTATTTTACGTGAAAAACAAAGAAATCACTGTCAATAATGCTCATTTTTTATAATTTAATATGTATTTATGTATCTAGTATAATTAAATGGGTATTTAAACTATCAATAAATGATCATTTCTATAACTTGATATGAATTATTTTGTAGTTTTGATACCAAACAATAGAATACAATGATACTATCATATCCTTATTAACATTGTATGATTTATAGTAGCATAACCTTAAAATTTTGCTTTCAAAATTGCCAACTTAACATTATTATTATTTTTTTTTTTTGGTGTGGCGAAAAATAGCGTTCGCAACACGGGCAAAAATGTTTTTCTGGCTCTCGAATGCTTCAAGTTCTCGACTTCGTCTCGAACTTGAAAACCGCGATCTCGAGCCAGAAAACGTACATTTTCGACCCTAGGTGCGAAATATACTATTACTCCTTCATACTCTATTATTCTAAAACCGGTAATCATGGAAATAGTACCAACTTGTTCAGAAATACTTGTAGAATTGTTGTATAAACTTGAAAATGACCGTATGATCGACAGATTTTATCTTTTTCACAAATTATGATCTGTATCTGTTATGTCCAAACATTTATGTCCAAACTCCGCAATTTCATGTAGATTATTTTTTACAATAATATATTATCACAGTCAGCAAGTTGAATCCTATATCTGTTTAAATTTTATAAGTCTATATACACTACACATTGTTTATTCAATCCAATAGTGCAATTAATTTTATTTTAGATTATCATAATCTAGGATTTAAGTCTCTAAATGTTGTAATCTACTTGAATTAAGTGAATAATCCAATCTAAAATAAATCCTTTGTTAACTCCCTCCTTTCTTTAGTTCTCAATCCCTTAATCTATCTTTCCCTCCTCTCACTGCATTCCTCCTCTTGTCAGCTTACTTCCCCTTGTGACACACAATAAGCTTCGGTTGATGTGTGAGGTTTTTTGAACCTCTGGATCCTTGAATTCCAGACGTTTAAAACGTCTTTTTAAACATACATACATACTTCCCCTTCTTTCAATAACTCTTGTAGACTCAAGTGCTATGAAAAATGTACTCCAGATGTACAGTTTCAAATCTTTAATGAGTTTATAAAAAAATCAAAAGAGGTTAAAGATGAGATTATCTCTGGACGGTTATCAATAAAAGAAAAAAACGTCACTACAATTAGGAAAAAGCATACTGATAAGCCTCACAGAAGAGAAATAACAGTGAAATATGTAATGAATGTAGGGACATCACAAATGTTTGTTTGTAAGAAAATATTCATAGCTGTTCATGGAATCACTATTGCAAAAATGAATTACATAGTCCAAAAACTGCGATCATCTTCAACAGGCTTCCATGGACGTGATCAGAGAGGATTACATACTCCAAAAAATAAGTTGGTTGAAGAACGAATAAAGATACGTGCATTTATAGATCAGTATCCCAAACATGAAAGCCATTATTCCCGAAGAGACTGCCCAAACAAAATATTTCTTCCCAGCCACTTGAATATTAAGATTATGTATGATGAATATATCAAAATGAAGACACAGAATGGAGAACACAAAAATGCATGTTATGATGTTTTCTGAGATGTTTTCAATCAAACAGGCTACAAATTCAAACAACCCTACTTAGATACTTGTAAGACCTGCGATGAGTTTGTGACATTGAAACGTCATTCATCGAATAACAATCAAGAGAATCACTCAATGAACAGCATAATGAGCATATTTTAGAAGCACAAAAAGGATATGACTCGAAACAAAAGACAAGGCTTCTGCAAAAGAAAACGTAAATCAAATTGTTCTTGTGTTTGATTTACAACAAGTTCTTCCTGCTCCACATTTATCTACAAACATTGTGTATTACAAGAGACTTCTGTCGGTCTATAATCTCACAATTAGAGAATGCTCTTCAAGCGAATCATCTGATTGTTTTATGTGGCATGAGGCAATAGGAGGTAGAGGTTCGGATGATATAGCATCATGTGTATTCAAGAAAATAATGAGTCTCCCATCTCAAATTAAACACGTCATCACTTACTCAGATGCTGCCGGTGGTCAAAACAGGAATATAAACATGGCCTGTATGTTCACATATATCATGAAAGAGAAGCCAACATTGAAAGTGATCGACCAAAAATTTCTTCTTTCAGGCCACACAAGACTGGAATGTGATAGTGATCACTCACGAATTGTGAAATCCAAGAAACATATCAATGATCAAGAGTTGAAAATTATGGTGCCACGTGATTGGTTCAACTTTGTGAGATTAGTGAGAGGTAAAAAACCATTCAAAGTAACGGAAATGAGACAAACTGACTTTCTGGCATTTTCTAAGCTCCTAACAAATGAGTTTATACATCGAAAAGAAGACAGTGATGGGAACAAAGTAAAGTGGCTGAAGATAAGATGGCTTCGCTATACCCCTGACTTTGGCTCAATTCAGTTCAAGTATTCATTGGATGAAGATGAATCTTTCAAAATTCTCAACATTAACAGAATGAGACGTGGACAACTAAAAAATAAAAAAGATGGAAATCATGTGCCAGTTGTTCCCCATTCATACAATGCACTTTTAGGCATCAATCCACTCAAGAAGAAAGATTTGCTGTCAATTTTACCTCTCATCGATGAAGAATGTCATGATTTTTACAGGAAGCTCCCCATTTCTGGTCGGGCAACCGAGTTTGATGAACTGGAAGATGGACAGGAGGAGACAGAATAGCACATGGACAATCGAATGAATGAATAGCAATTATTAATAATTATGATTCAAGTATTATAAAAGTGTAAATGTTATTAACATTATTCCCTAGACATTATTCATCATTAAAAATATAAAATATAACTTAAATTTACCATAAACAATGTATATTATTCATTTTAAAACTTTTAAATTACCTAAAATTAGGTTTTACCAACTTACTATGCAAAAGTTACTAAGCAATATGAAAGATGGCAGAATGTGATATGTTGGGAAATTTGAAAAATTTAGGTTATCCAATGGAAGTTATAAACTATGTATATTATAACAAGGGATTTAAGTAATAATATTCATGAGTATTGCCCATATTACTATAATACCAGATGTGTGAATACAATATGAAATTTTCAAAAACTTCAAAACGCTCTCCTGAAAAAACATATGGAATGCACATATCAGGTTCTGCCATCTGACCACAGCTATATCATCAATAAACCTGCATCAGCTACCGTCTATAGAAGGCATAGACAAGACAGAGGATTGGCAACGTTGTTCTCCTATCTTTCTCCACTGTCATTATAACATGAACCTCACTATAGTTTCCAAGGTCAGTTTGGATCTCATGAGGGGAGAAGGTGATTGCAGAGGGTGGAGGGGGGGTGTGGAAGTGCGTAAGAGGTTGTAATTTTTACTTTCCTTGCCCTATTACCATAGGTAAGTAAAGTATTGCTTTCCGAAAAAAATTAAGGTACCCCAATTTCTATATTTCTATACGTTTCAAGGTCCCCTGAGTCCAAAAAAGTGTTTTTTTGGTATTGGTCTGTGTGTGTGTGTGTGTGTGTGTGTGTGTGTGTGTGTGGTGTGTGTGTGTTGTGTGTGTGTGTTGTGTGTGTGTGTGGTGTGTGTGTGTGTGTGTGTGTGTGTGTGTGTGTTGTGTGTGTGTGTGTGTGTGTGTGTGTGTGTTGTGTGTGTGTGGTGTGTTGTGTGTGTGTGTGTGTGTGTGTGTTGTGTGTGTATGAATGTATGTGCGTCTGTGTACACGATATGTCATCTCCCAATTAACGGAATGACTTGAAATTTGGAACTTGAGGTCCTTCCCCTATAAGGATCCGACACGAACAATTTTGATCAAATGCAGTTCAAGATGGCGGCTAAAATGGCGAAAATGTTGTCAAAAACAGGGTGTTTCGTGATTTTCTCGAAAACGGCTCAACGATTTTGATCAAATTTATACCTAGAAAAGTCATTGATAAGCTCCATCAACTGCCACTAGTCCCATATCTGTAAAAATTTCAGGAGCTCCGCCCCATCTATGCAAAGTTTGATTTTGGAATCTCAATTATCAGGCTTCAGATACAATTTAAACAAAAAATTCCAAGTGGAAAAGATTGTGCATGGAAATCTCTACAATTGATGTCCAGTAACATTTCCACCTAAAATTGGAAATAAGCTCGAAGTTCGAGAAAATAAGATTATTTAATTTGCAAACTGTTCAAGTATTGATTCTATTAAATCATTCACTATGAACAGATAACAGACTTCATGTGTCTTCAGCGTTATTGTCCTGTCACCAGCTGGCTAAGATCTTCGAATAGTAGACTAATTCAGATGCGCGGGAACACTAGCGTCAGTTGATCAATTTTGTGTGACAAAGTTGTGTGAGTGCGCCACACCAGATTTTTGAGAGGTGAGATAACAACCTATTCTTATGCCGGTTGTTTCTGCGGGAATTGTTTGAACCTCACCTCTCTGCAATGTGGCGAGGCTTTCGACCCCTCAACTGGGTCTATGTGGGTGGTTTGTCCTATCCTCCTCCCTTTGAGGGTTTAATCGATATTCAAGTGGAATGAAATACCCAGAGCCCCGTGGTATGATTCTGAGGGTTGGATGTAACAGGCTCTCAGAATTCCGTGGGAGGTAACTTCATCCTCATATATCTACTCATTTCATTCACAAAAAGGCTTGCGTAACCGGCGTAGCTGGCGTAACCGGCGTAATCGGCGTAACCGGCGTAACCGGCGTAATCGGCGTAACCGGCGTAATCGGCGTAACCGGCGTAATCGGCGTAACCGGCGTTCCGTTACAGAACTATTATAAATAACTGTGACTATAGTAAGGTTCACATTATAGTTGACCGAACGAAGTGAGGTCTAAGATTCAAGTCGAAGTTTTGGCATTTTTCTTAATATTTAAATGTTTATATATTTATTTGTTGCGCATTTACGGCGAAACGCAGTAATAGATTTTCATGAAATTTGACAGGTATGTTCCTTTTTAAATTGCGCGTCGACGTATATCCAAGGTTTTTTAATTTTTGCATTTCAAGGATAATATAAAAGGAAGAAGGAGCCTCCTTCATACGCCAATATTAGAGTAAAAATCAGACTATAGAAGTATTCATCATAAATCAGCTGACAAGTGATTACACAGATGTGTGGAGAAGCCAGTTTATTACTGTATTTGTATAAGGTCTATAGTTCCAATGAAAGACCTTGAAGAGGTATGCATCTTTAAGCTGGGTTTACACCAAAGTTATAAACAAAATGTTAATATCTCAATTCTTATGGATTCTATTAGATTGAACGAAAGTTGACAAACACACATGTTCATCATGTGTATGATAAGTTATGTTCAATCGATTATAATCTATAAGGATTGAGTTATTAACATTTTGTTAATAAATTTGGTCTAATCGCAGCTTCAAGGTCTTTGGTTTCAATATTTTGTTTTGCAGTCATGGTATTATGCGTGTCCATCAGTACCAATATTCTCACATTCGAAACAACTAATTTAATAGGTGAATAAAAATAATCAAATGAACTGAATAATGCTGAAGAAATTATAATATTTTTGATTGAAAAAAAATTAATTTTCATTAAATGGAAAGATTATCACGGAACTGGATGAATATTATATAAATTTTGGAATAGATATATATTCTATTCATTGTTTAAATTAACATGAATATTAATAAATTATGGAATACAAATTCAAACGTGAACTGATTTTGTTAACATCTAAAACAGTTGACATCAGGTACTTGTGGATGAGAATACTGCGTGAGGTCTACTGTTCACAGAACTACTAGTAATAGTGGGGAAAGATAGGAGAACGAAGTTTAAATTTGAATTCATTTATCTGCCATAGAATAATACAGATTGATAAAATCGATATTCTAACTTAGAAAATAGCACTACCGGCAAAGAAAACTTGTGCGCCGGCAGTGAGTTCGAACAACTAGGTACAGCAAACATGTAAATAGAAAGAAAAATCTGGTGTGGCGCACTCACACAACTTTCCTTGCTGTTATGAAAATTAATCACCTGACGCTAGTGTACACGCGCATCTCAAGTCTACTATTCAAAGATTTGAGCCAGCTGGTGACAGGACAATAACGCTGGAGACACACGAGGTCTGCTATCTCTTCATAGTGAATGAACCAACAGAATCAATAGTTGCCAACAGTTTTCAATTAAATAGTCACATTTTATCGAATTTCGATCTTATTTTCAATTTTAGGTGAAAATTTAACTAAACATTGATTGAAGAGATTTTCATGCTCAATCTTTTCCACCTGGAGTTTTCTGTTCAAATTGTATCTGAAGCCTGATAATTGGGAATCTGAAATCAAATTTAGCATAGATGAGGTGAAGCTCCTGCAATTTTTACAGATATGAGACTTGTGGCAGTTGGTAAAGCTTATCGATGACTTTTTTAGGTATGAATTTGATCAAAATCGTTGTAGCCGTTTTCGAGAAAATCGCGAAAAACCCTGTTTTCGACAACATTTTTGCAATTTTAGCCGCCATCTCTAATTGCATTCGATTGAAATTGTTCGTGTCGGATCCTCATATTGTAAGGACCTTAAGTTCCAAATTTCAAGTCAATCTGTTAATTGTGAGGTGAGATATCGTGTACACAGACGCACATACACTCATACACACACACACACCACACACACACACACACACACAACACACACACACACACACACACACACACACACACACATACAGACCAATACCCAAAAACCACTTTTTTGGACTCAGGGGACCTTGAAACGTATACAAATTTAGAAATTTGGGTACCTTAATTTTTTTCGGAAAGCAATACTTTCCTGAACTATGGTAATAGGGCAAGGAAAGTAAAAAGAGCTCATTCATTCCACTAGAACAAATGAAATTATGGAAACCAGGTCACATCTCAATACTTACGAACGATAAGACAAAGTAACAAAATCACAAGCAAATGACAAACTCAAAAAGTCCAATTCAAGGAAGCCATGAGAAATATTTTTTCAATTTATAACACAAGAATGAAACACTACATAATGGATATAGATAATTTGAAATAAACATTTATCCTAATCCAATCCAGTATAAGATTCATTATGGATTTTGTAATTCTAGTAATAATGAATTCAGTTGGGACTTTATTTTTAAACAAGTAACACTGATATTTAAACTGACCTCTACATACACTTAAGATGGTAAAGTCAATATCAAATTGTAATGGATTGGAGGGACGTAAATTATATGGATTACTAGCCGTCAGGCTCGCTTCGCTCGCCATATCCGTCTAGCCCCCCCGGCTGGATCGTCCAAGAATAAGATCAGAAGGCTCGCTTCGCTCGCCTGAATTTTCCATTTGAGCATTTTTATCATATGTTAGGACGATCCAGTCAGGGGTCCAGACTAAACGGATATGGCGAGCGAAGAAAGCCTGACGGCTAGTAATATAATATTCCCAGGAATAGCTCTGATTGAAGTAGCAGTGCCCAATCAATTTTCCCGCGATAAATGCATTTCAATCTTCAACTTGGTGCTAACCTAACAAAGTCAACTCAACTTAACGCCAACCTGACAAAATTATTAATTTAGTTACCAGAACAACTGTTTCGAAGAGATGTAATCTCTCTAGATAATAGTTCTATGTTAACATATGGAATGGACATTTTTTCAATTATAATTAATTAAGAGATTGGGATAAGAAGAATATACATGCTGAAAGACGAACTTTAATCCCTTAAAATCCACCCTTAGAGTTGAAATATCGCCAAAAGATTTCTTGGTAAGCACCTAGGACGTTAAAGGAAGCTATATTACAAGTTTGGTTGCAATCCATCCAGTAGCTTTCCAGAAATCGTGATCAGTGAGTCAGTGAGTCAGTGAGTCAGTGAGATAAGAATTTCATAAGTATAGATTCCTTAAGTTGAATGTATAACTAATCTTATTAATGAATAATATGATTCTTTTAACATATGTTTGCCTCACTGTAAGCACCTGTAATTCTTGAAGAAGAAGTCTACTAGGGTACAATCTTGGCCTGCATAATGCAGCTTTGATAAGGTGTTTCTGTAATGTGAATAATTTGTTCATATGGATATCATAAGCAGCCCCTCATATCTCGATTCCATATTGAAAAAGTGGTTGCGCATAATACATCTTTTTCATTATTGCCATATCAGCTATTTGATTTAGTTTATAAAACTAAGTTGCCGATCCTTTGTCTTGTCAATGCCTTCTATAGCCGGTAGCTGATACGGGTCTATTGGTATAGTATTAACTGTTCATTCTTGTTTAAAATGATCAATGATATTCAATCAAGCAAGAAATTTCATTTTTCCACAGCTACCTCGGAAAGTTGCTGTTCCTGTACTGATAACAATACCCAAAGATTCACTTTTCCGCTCTAGTGCGGGAAAAATTTTACTCTAATTTAGAATGATATACCATGTAATGTCAACAAGACAGATTATTTTGATCAAGTCAAAATTTCTAGATATTTCTCGTGAGATAAGCTGATTGATAACACAGCTGATCTTCCACACAGGCCCACGCATCTTCTGTTATCGACAGACGACAACATTATCATCTGTTTCTCCAAGGATGGATAATTATTATCCATTTTTATGTCCTTCAGCGAGTTTTCCCAAGGATGAGACCTAGTGCAATCGAATTTTTATATCATAAAACTACTATGTTCAAAATTTTGTGAAAATCGTTGGAGCCGTTTTCGAGATCCGTTGGACATACATAACCATATACAGAATTGCTCGCTCAATATAATAGGATTTGTTGAAGTAGGCCTACAATACTTCTCCTAGTCGGCATCTGCTGGGCGAGAGTGCGTACTGCTTCTAGCCAATGAGAGTGAATACTGCTTCTAGCCAGTGAAGGAGGCTGTTTCCAAGCTGCTCAGTGAAGTTTGAGCGGAAAAATGTAGTAGACGTAGACCAGGCGTAATAAAGTTGAACTACCCTCTATAAAAAGTAATGAACCAGGAAGAAGAGGGAGGCGAATGGGACAGGGAAGATTGAGAGAGAGGAAATGCTTTTTGAGGGAAGTGAATTGTTTCCGGAAAAATGTGTGGTGGGAGAACATTTTCTTGGAGAAATAATATTGAGGAGAAAATGAAGAAAATATAGAATAATATATGAATGACTCGTATACGTTATCTTGCAAGGAGTGAGAAAATTGAATAAAGACTGTAGTTTATGATCGACACATACCATACTGATAAAAGACTTGAGTATTTCCGAGGCGGAGTCGGAGATTTGGCGCCCCTGGGCTCGTGGCAATATTGGTATCAGCGAGCTTTATTCTTTATTCTTTATTGATTCTTACATTTTGATACATCATACAAATGATGAGGAAGAGAAAAATAAGGTGACCTCTTCTTCTTCTCCCGAGCCTATGTCCCATTTCTCTTGGGGTCGGCCCTCCTAATCCTTTTCCGCCATTCCGGGCGTTGTTGAGTCAGTTCAGACTCTAAATCCGTCGTCCTCATACCCTTGGAAATGGTACCCATCCAGGTTGTCGGCGGTCTACCAGGGCGTCTCCTAGGCTGTACAATTTCCATGACGAATCTGGTCATGTGATCCTCACCGCGTCTCATAACGTGCCCGTACCAGCGCAAGCAATTTTCCTTTAGCTTATCAGTTATATTAGCAACTTTAAATGTTCCTCTTACATATTCATGAATGAATAAGGTTGAACATAATCCGAAATAGATTGAGTCTTGTAGTTGTTCACTTCACAAAATTTTCCACGGAGTAGATTTTTAAATTTAGATGCTTCAAAACCAAACATATCCTATTCCATTGAATGAGCAATTTCTGTTCATATGTTTAGATGTCTAGATGTTTTAATGCTTAGATGTTTGTATTTCACCGGATCTCGAAAACGACTCTAACGATTTTTCACTAAATTCAGAACATAGTAGGTTTATAATATAAAAATTCTATTGCACTAGGTCTCATCCCTGAGAAAACTCGCCGAAGGACAATAAAAGGATTTTTTCATCCTTGGAAAAACAGCTGATAATTTCGGCGTCTGTTGATGATGGAAGTGAGTGAGCGAGTGCATGTGTGTGGAACTGAGACAAAATTATGACTCTTGAACTATGGCTGTTGAAATTTTGTAATCACTCAATCAGGTACTTAGTGCCGGTTGTGCAAGTTCCGGTTAAATATTAATCCTGATTAATTCCAGAAGAACCAATCTGATAAGCTATCTTTTTGGAATGATTTGGATTAAAATTTAGCATGCTTTTGTGAGAGAAATTTTTGCATTGCTCTGGGCATAAATCTCAATCCACTGTGATTAGATAGAACCTCTCTGTAAGAACTATAAAAATATTATAATTTATTCTTTCGTTATAAATTTTATTATGCTTTTGTACTGCAGAGCGGAGCTCGGTCCCCCGATATTAATACATATTTCACATTATTATCACTAAAATAGGAAATAGGTAATCTTGTTAGAAATGTGCTCGGTTACATTGTCAACATTGGAGTAACGTTTCCAAGGGCCAAGCCACACGAGGCATTTTTTAAGTCAGTACTACAGGACACGAAGCTCTCCGATTTGGTTAGTTGACCGAGCGAAGTGAGGTCTAAGATTCAAGTCGACGGTTTGGTATTTCTCTTAATGTTACGTTTGAATGTTTGAATGTTTGAATGTTTGAATGTTTGAATGTTTGAATGTTTAAATGTTTATAATTATGTTTATATGTTGCGCATTTACGGCGAAACGCGGTAATAGATTTTCATGAAATTTGACAGGTATGTTCCTTTTAAAATTGCGCGTCGACGTATACACAAGGTTTTTTGAAACTTTGCATTTCAATGATAATATAAAAGGAAAAAGGAGCCTCCTTCATACGCCAATATTAGAGTAAAAATCAGACTATAGAATTATTTATCATAAATCAGCTGACATGTGATTACACAGATGTGTGGAGAAGCCAGTCTATTACTGTATTTGTATAAGGTCTATAGTTTCAATCAGGTACTTGTGGATGAGAATACCTCGTGAGGTCTACTGTTCACAGAACTACTAGTGTATCGAGTGAGGTAACTTCAGCCTTCAGTGAGTGAAAAGTGAGAACTGTCCAACGCTCGTTCAAAAAAATAACATCTATTCACTTCGTTCTTTCAATTGATCCAATTTATGAAAATAATGTCCCTCTTTCCTTCATCACACCCTCCCACTCTATCATTCATTCTCTTTACCTGCCTCTCTCTCACTTACATCTCTCAAAAGCCAAATACTCTCCCTCGTTTGTTTCCTTGATAATTTATCACAACAAAGGAAAGTCGGAAGTGAAATATTAGTTTACACGCGGAAATAAATATTACTTTGTGTTCCTCATTTTTCATAGTTAGCCACTCACTCTCTCTTTGTCAGTCACAAACACACTTACACTGTCTCTCTTCCTCACACTCTTTCACTCTCTCTCACACACTCCTTCTCACTCTCTTTCTACCTATTTCTCTTTACCACCCTCCCTCTCACCTCTGTTCTAGAGGCACATTCATGCTGTCCTTATTGTTTCGGGGGGGGGGGGGGTACGTTGAATAAACCCTCCTCAAGAAACAGTTGTTAGTATAACAGTATAACATGTCCATCCTTCTAAATTCACTCATTACTCAAAGACTTATGCGGCAAAACCACCTGCGTCTAAACCCCTTTACCATTTTTGAATGTTTGTCTTCGTATTTAGAAAATCTTAACAATTATTTATTCTTTATTTATGGAAATTTCAAATTTCGAAATGAAAAAAACATTCTTTCATTCAATAAAATATTCATTCATCAATAAGTACATCATCGAAATGATGAGGAGAGAAAAAAGAAGCTAACTTTGTGCTATTCCTCTCCCAAATTTAGGTAAGGTTATACATAGTCCGAAATGAATAAAAATTACTACATCACAAAAAACTATGATTTTTCAATTTGGTTTGGTTGATGATAAAACGTTCAGAAAAGCATGAAACAAACTTAGAATTCGAAAAAATATAGAATTATCTATGATATAATTGAGGAAAGAACTGGCTTATACATGTACAGGATAGGAAAATTATGTTTGATGCATCATCACGTTTCAACTACTGGACTGATTAACTTGAAATTTTTCATATAGATTCTTCATTAACCGAGGATACTTATAGGCCTATTTTCAATTCTTCAAGATTTCATCACGTCTAGTATTCAGTTGGTCAGTTTTAAAATATACCCTTGCGGAGCACTAGTTACCTGCTAGTTCTGGATAAGAACATTAAGGCTGTGCAAAGGCTAAAAATAAACTTTCCACTCGTGATATTTTCCAAAGTTTTTGAAAATATTTCTTATGAATTGGTTTGCCGGGTGACACTTCAAGAAACTGCGTTATGCGCTCACAATGAGAGCGAGTGAGAGCGTTCGTTTCGGTTCACGCTCGTCTGGAAAGAGCACGAATAGGAGCAACGCAGCAGCAACCCGAAGGCATTCACCTGGAGAGAGAGTGAAACAGAGCAGTCAACCTGCGCAGGCGCCGAAAGCAATCTCCTGCGACTGCGCCACTACTTCTCTGGCTGCTATGTAAAAAATTGAATCGAGCACAGTTAGCCCGCCTAAGAGCGAGAGAGACAGAGTGATTTTGTTGAGGATGTGTGAAGGTAAAAATAAAATTTTGTTAATATGAAATTCAGTGCGAGATTCTTTGTATAAATTAATGTTTTAAATATAATTCTTTGTATAAATAAATGTTTTGAATTGTTACTATTATTTCATCCTTCTTCCTACTATACGAATGAATATTCACATTAAAATTATTTTACCACTCAAAGTCGTTGTCACGTAAAAATTTCGCCCGTATACCGACTTTACAGGCAACCATGCAATTTTTCTCGGGAAAACATTTTTTTTCTGCTCATTACTTTTTGAGATATGAGCGCTTAAAGTTTAAATTTTTGGGACAGAACATTTCAAATTCTGTAAGAGATAAATCCATGAGATTCAGAGGATGGAGTCTTCATGGTATTGTTGATCTAGTAAAACGAGCATTTCCTGGAAATATAAATTTCTGCAAAAGTTATTCAATTTACCAAAATTAACTGAACTAAAAGTTATTTTTGCCCATTTTTAGTAAATTGAATTACTATCTTAAAATTTGATATTCTCAGAAAATATTCATTCTACTAGATCAACAATACCATGAAGAACCTATACTATAAATCTCATGGATTTATCTCTTACCTAGTTTGAAATGTTCTGTCCCAAAAACTTAAACTTTAGGCGCTCATATCTCGAAAAGTAATGATCAGAAAAAAAAATTTCTCCTGAGAAAACTTTTTCGTTTTCATAGCGTGATGATATACAAATCAAAAAACTTGGAAAAATATCACGAGTAGAAAGTTTATTTTTAGCCTTTGCACAGCCTTAAGAACGAAAACGTTGACCTAACAGTGCCAGGATGGACTGAAATACTGGATGAAATGAAAGTCACTCGTCTGTAGTTCAGAGCGATTCCTCTGGACTATCAGCAAAATCATCGTTCCCATTCAAAATCTTTCATACTCATCAGAAATAATTTATATACAAGCGAAATCATTTTATACTCACAATTCAAAGTGAATCTCAATCAATGCCACAGAGGTTTCAGATTATGTTTCTCTGTTAATTTAACATAAATTATATTGATGACAAAGCACAACAATTTGTGCGAATTTCAAACAAATGATTATTCTCAACCTAATAGTCGCATTCGTATGAAAGAAGAATTTCTCTTTAATCTAGCAAAGCACACATGTGTGTACCAATTCGCGTCAAACAAATCATTTATTATTCTGAGCTTCTGAACCTGAATATTCCCTGCAATCCATTCACTGGATAAAACTTCATGAGAGAAAACTTCATACTGAAATTGTTTCATCTATGACTAGATCTGAATGGTGTTGATAAAATGCAGCTCTTATTCTTCGAAATGATTTGTTCAAGCATTTGATAGGGTTAATCAAATTCATCACATTTTGATTCGCAGAACAGAATGAACTTTTGTCATGTACCAATATCATGCCACAACGTTCTCCTTTGTAGTATTAATAATTGCTGAGCGAGAGGCTGGAGGATAACTAATTAGTTTCTGATTAGTTATTAACTTGTATCATTCATTCGTTCCATTCGTTCATTCTTACTTTATAGGGCAAGGAAAGTATTGCTTACCGAAAAAAATTAAGGTACCTCAATTTCTGAATTTCTATACCTTTCAAGGTCCCCTGAGTACAAAAAAGTGGATTTTTGGTATTGGTCTGTATGTGTGTTTGTATATGAGTGTATATGTGTCTGTGTACACGATATCTCATCTCCCAATAAACAGAATGACTTGAAATTTGGAACATAAGGACATTGCACTATGACCTTAGGATCCGACACGAACAATTCCGATCAAATGCAATTCAAGATGGCGGCTTAAATGGTGAAAATGTTGCCAAAAACAGGGTTTTTCGCGATTTTCTCGAAAACGACTTCAACGATTTCGATCAAATTCATACATAATATAGTCATTGATAAGCTCCATCAACTGCCACAAGTCCCATATCTGTAAAAATCTCATGAGCTCCGCCCCATCTATGCAAACTTTGATTTTGGATTCTCAATTATCAGGCTTCAGATAGAAATTAAACAAGAAATTTCGAATGAAAAAGATTGTGCATGAAAATCTCTACAATTGATGTTCAGTAACATTTTCACCTAAAATTGAAAATAAGCTCGAAATTCGAGAAAATGTGATTATTCAATTGCAAACTGTTGGCAACTGTTGATTCTATTAAATCATTTACTATGAAGAGATAGCTGATCTCGTGTGTATCCAGCGTTATTGTCCTGTCACCAGCTGGCTGAGATCTTTGAATAGAAGACTTGAGATGCGCGTTACCACTAGCGTCAGGTGATCAATTTTCATAACGGCAAGGAAAGAGTTGTGTGAGTGCGCCACACCAGATTTTTATCATTGTAAATTTGCATTTCAATTTATAGGATTCAAAAACGATTCTATTGGGGCATTCGAGACTTTCACTCGTATATTCGTATGCTGTTTATCTGCGATACCCTAAGTGGTAATTTAATAGTTCTATAGTGAGGTCCACGTTATAATGGCAGTGTTTGATTAGCAATTGTATTGCTATCCTTGTCTATCATCCAACAAATTGTATAGCGCTATCTCTTCCTTGTTTTGCTCTGTTGCCAGATCACTTTTGAACAATGTAGAGATAAATATAATTAATTTATAAAATATTCATTCTTGATTATGAAAATTATTGAAAAATAATTTTTTTGCTATATAAAATATAATTGATTATTTCAAACGAGAATAGACAGTTGATATTACATCAATAAACCTGTATCAGTTACCCTCTTTAGAAGGCATTGACAAGACAGAGGATCGGCAACGTTGTTCTGCTATCTTTCTCCACTGCCATTAAAATGTGGACCTCACCAAAGCAATCAAATTTCTTAGCAACCAAATACCAGGAAAACTAACCGCTTCTCATTGTTTCAAAGTTTTTCTCCTACGTCTCCTTCTTACTGTCCTTTACGCTCCTTCTTTATATTCTTCTTTCCTTCCCTGTTTTCTTTTCTACGCCCTCCCATTCTCTCCTATATTTTGCATCATTCACATTTATATGCGCATAATAAAAAGTGTTGCAAAATGACAAACTACCCCTCTGAGGGATCATAACGCCCCACATAATACAGCGGGTTGGGGGAAGGCCATAGCTTGATAAGACCATCCCTTAAAATATGACTTTATCCCGCCTTTTAACCCACCAATCGATTTATCTAATAAGGGTAAGTAAAGCAGCTGGTGAAGGGTGAAGAGGGGTTGCGATCTTTCAGGCTTAACGGCACGGAAATAGTCGCTTCTCGAGCGTTGTTGAATATTTCCCCAAAAGTGTAATTTATGAGGCTTAGGTTTGCCTAGTTTATATTGAGGTTGATGACGTCACATGGAAAAATCAGATTACATTCCTTCTTTTTCTTCTCTTATGATATAAAAATTCGATTGCACTAGGTCTCATCCTTGGAAAAACTCGCTGAACGACATTGAAAGGATAATTCATCCTTGGCTGAAACAATTGTGGATAGTAAAAAAGTGAGTGAGCGAGTGAGAATGTGAAAAATCGAAATATCGCATCCCCGAAATTCATAAGATGGCATAATATAGCCAGCTGTGAAATATAAACACGATCATTTTAGAGAATTGTGCTCTGTTTATCAATAAATAGAAATATCGAGCAGAGCTCGGTGCCCGATATTTTTTATTTATTGATAAACAGAACCATGGCTTACTCTGGATAAGTAGGCTGTGACAGAACACAATTCTCTAAAATTATCGTGTTTATATTTCACAGCTGGCTATAGCCTAATATAGCCAATTATGTCATCTTATGAATTTCGGGGATGCGATATTTTGATTTTTCACATACTTACCCGCTCATTAACTTTTTAACTATCCACAGCTGTTTCAGCCAAGGATGAATTATTTTTTAATGTCGTTCATGCGAGTTTTCCCGAGGATGAGAACTAGTGCAATCGAATTTTTATATCATAAACCTACTATGTTCCAAAATTCCTTGAAAATCGTTAGTGCCGTTTTGTACGACTGAGAAAATTGATAAATAAATATAAACTATGAAATCAATCCTTCGTTACAAATTTTCTATGCTTATACACTCCAGAGCGAAGCTTCGTCCCTCGATATTAGGTCTTATCATACCTGGCAACATGAGATGTATTCAAATAAATATCAAATATCTTCCTCATACCTTAAACCGATGTTCTTCCCGGAATAAGTACTGGAATTCTCGGGAGGGATCGAGGATAATAATAATGTAAAAATAGCTCCATGATTGAACATGTATTTAACAAACACTCATTAAAATTGAGATGGATTGTTTTCACAGCTTGTATGGATCTCAGTTAACAAACTCTATGTGACAGCCTAGATGATTTCTTCTTCTTCTTCTTTTTCTTTTCCCTCCGTCTTCTTCTTCTTCTTCTTTTTCTTCTTTTTTTTTCTTCTTCTTCTTCTTCTTCTTCTCCCTTTTGGCTGATAATTATATCCTTATAATGATATTCTCTCAGCCGACACTCTTTGAATTCATGCTGCAATGAATTATGTCCATGTAAAGAATACCATTGGTTCTCATACATCGCACAGAAAATATGGCAGAAAATGGGAATCATTTCATCAACTAAAACTATAATTTTTTTTTTATCAAATGTTTTCAAGGTCAATCCAAACAATACAGTTCTCTACCAAGCTATCAACAGAGACAAAAAATCTATAGTAAGGTCCACGCTATAATATGAGTGAAGAAAGATAGGAGAACATCGTTGCCGATCCTCTGTCTTGTCTATGCCTTCTATAGACGGTATCTGATACAGGTTTATTGATTCTATACTATTGAACGAGCAATCTCTGTTTATATTTTTGTTTGAATGTTTAGATGTTCATATGCTTGTATTTCACCGGATCTCGAAAACGGCTCTAACGATTCTCACGAAATTCGGAACATAATAGATTTATAATATAAGAATTCGATTGCACTAGGGAAAACTCTCATCCCTGGGAAAACTCGCTGGAGGACATTAAAAGTATTTATTTATCCTTGGAAAAACTTCTGATAATTTCGTCGTCTGTTGATGATGGAAGTGAGTGAGCGAGTGCATGTGTGTGGAACTGAGACAAAATTATGACTCAGCTGTAGAACTTTTGTAATCATTCAGTCAGGTACTTAGTGCCGGTTGTACAAGAGCCGGTTGAATTTTAGTCCTGATCAATTCCAGTAGAACCAATCAGATGAGCTATCTTTTTGAAATGGTCTTCTCTGATCTGTTTTGAAATTAAACATGCATTTGTGAGAGAAATTTTTGCATTCCTCTGAGAATTAAACTCAATCCACTGTGATTAGATAGAACCTTTCCGTATGAACTATAAATATATGATAATTTTTCCTTTCGTGATGAATTCTATATAATATGCTTTTGTACTCCAGAGCGGAGCTCGGTGCCCCGATATTTAACTATTCATTCTTGTTTAAAATGATTAATTATATTTTATTAAGCGAGAAATTATATTTTTCAATAATTTCATAATTGAGATGAAATATTTTTTCAATTAGTTACATTTCTAGAATTCTACATTTTTAGAAAACGATCTGGCAACAGACTAAAGCAAGAAGGAGATAGCGCTATCCGCTTTTTTGAATGATAGACAAGGATAGCAATACCATTGTCAAACACTGCCATTATAACGTGGACCCAACTATAGTTGCACCTTTTTGTTGGCATGAGACAGCCAATAGAAGATATCAAACATTGCGGATTGATTGGATCGAGCCGATTAATTCAATTAGTGACTTTCACAGATTTTAATCAAATTTTATTGTTTATTATTCAGCACTAGTGAACGGATTTCTATTACTCACACAATTCATGTAAAGTTGTTTTTCGCCCCACTTGGATGTAATGAGCTGGTTTTCGTGCGTCATATGGAGGCCGAAAATGATTGTTTTCTGACCAGGCCGGTAAAAGTTTTACGGCCCTAGGGCTGTAAAATAACCTTGAAGTCAGCTGATTCTGATTTGATGTGAACGTGTTTACAAAATGGTTTATGAAACGGAATCTGTTTATGCTTCTAGAATTGAATAAAGTATTTTGCAATAAGATACTATTATTCTATTTGGATAAATGAAATACAAATAAGATATTATAAACTATTCAAATTCAATTTTCAGAGTATAATAGAATCTAACCTCAAACCTGCTTTTAATCGTACTGAGTTTAATCGTTTATCACGAAACCTGGTGGATAATTTTCGAACTACTTGGGCAATATCCATGGTGCTGAACGTTTTTACAAATAGTTTATGTAACGGAATCAGTTTATGCTTCTAGAATTGAATAAGTATTCTGAACGGAATCAGTTTATGCTTCTAGAATTGAATAAAGTATTCTGCAAAATAATACTATCATTTTATCTGGATGAATGGAATACAGATAAGATATAAATATTATAAATTATTCAAATTCGATTTTCAGAGTAGGATAGAACTTCTAACCTAAACTTCCGAAGTCAATGACAACAAGCATTGTTGACGTTGACATTCAGATTGGCCAAATTTCAAGTGTGCTAAAACAGCTGATCAAAAACTTTTCATTATTTGTGTTTATTATTCAAGAATCAAAACATTCATAATAATATCATCTTATAGTCATTTGGAAGAATAAAAAGTATAAACTCAACCTCTTACATAATTGAACATAATCTTTTAGGTTATTATACAAATCAGAATAAAAATAAAAATACTTGGACAATTTCCTGATATTTAGATTACCTCAGATTTGCTAGAGATATGACCTTCCTGTTTTGCTTTCGGAAGTGCCTAATAAACAATTATTCTCATATTTATATTGTTTATTTTTCTGTGTGGCGAAAAATAACGTTCTCACCATGGGCAAAAATGTTTTTCCGGCTCTCAATCTTTTCTAGTCCTCGGCCTACGGCCTCGGACTTCAAAAACCGATTTCGAGCCGGAAAAGTCTCATTTTTGGCCCTAGGTGCGAAATATACTATTACGTACATGTGGCTTGTCAATAAAATTCAGACCCGACTCGGTGATTTAATTCCGATTTCGATGCAGTATGTCTGGAAAAAAATTATCACACTCTCTTCCTCATTTTTCATTCCCTCTAACTTTTTTCTCTCTCACTTCCTTTCTTTTTTTCTTTTTTTTTCTATCGTTTTTCTCTCTCACTCTCTTCCTTTCTCTCCATTCTCTCTGAAGTGTTCTTCTCTCTTAATCTCTTCCTCTTTTTAGAATAATATTCATTAATTCATTATCATATCGCAATGTTGTAATGTTATGAATGCAATAGGTTTTTCAAGACCTGGCATGCGATAAATGAATCAATCAATCAATCAATCTTCTTCCATTCTTTCTATCGTTTTATCACTCTCTCTCTCTTTTCCTTCCTCTTCATTCACGCTAACGTTTTTTCTCTCTCACTCCCTTCCTTCCTCTTCATTCACACTAACGTTTTTTCTCTCTCACTCTCTTCCTTCCTCTTCATTCTCTTCAACGTTTTTCCTCTCTCACTCTCTTCCTATTTCCTCATTCTCTCTAACGTTTCTTTCTCTCTCACTTTATTCCTCTTTTTCCATTCTCTCGAACGTTTTTCCTCTCTTATCCCCTTCCTTCCTCTTTATTCTCTCTGACGTTTTTCCTCTCTCACTCTCTTCCTTTCTCTTCATTCTCTATAACGTTTTTCTCTCTCACTCTATTCCTCCCTCTTCATTCTCTCTAACGTTTTTCCTCTCTCACTCTCTTCCTATTTTTCTCATTCTCTCGTAAGTTTTTTCTCTCTCACTTTCTTTCTCTCTTTTTAATTCTCTCTAACGTTTCTTCTCAATCACTTTATTCCTTTTTTTCCATTCTCTCTAACGTTTTTTCTCTCTCACTTTCTTTCTCTTTTTCTATTCTCTCTAACGTTTTTCCTCTCCTATCCCCTTTCTTCCTCTCCATTCTCTGTAACGTTTTTTCTCTCTCACTCTCTTCCTTTCTCTTCATTCTCTATAACGTTTTTCTCTCTCACTCCACTCCTTCCTCATCATTCTCTCTAACGTTTTTTCTCTCTCACTTTCTTTCTCTTTTTCTATTCTCTCTAACGTTTTTCCTCTCCTATCCCCTTTCTTCCTCACCATTCTCTCTAACGTTTTTTCTCTCTCACTCTCTTCCTTTCTCTTCATTCTCTATAACGTTTTTCTCTCTCACTCCACTCCTTCCTCTTCATTCTCTCTAACGTTTTTTCTCTCTCACTTTCTTTCTCTTTTTCTATTCTCTCTAACGTTTTTCCTCTCCTATCCCCTTTCTTCCTCTCCATTCTCTCTACGTTTTTTCTCTCTCACTCTCTTCCTTTCTCTTCATTCTCTATAACGTTTTTTCTCTCTCACTCCACTCCTTCCTCTTCATTCTCTCTAACGTTTTTTCTCTCTCACTTTCTTTCTCTTTTTCTATTCTCTCTAACGTTTTTCCTCTCCTATCCCCTTTCTTCCTCTCCATTCTCTCTAACGTTTTTTCTCTCTCACTCTCTTCCTTTCTCTTCATTCTCTATAACGTTTTTCTCTCTCACTCCTCCACTCCTTCTCTTCATTCTCTCTAACGTTTTTTTCTCTCACTTCTTTCTCTTTTTCTATTCTCTCTAACGTTTTTCCTCTCCTATCCCCTTTCTTCCTCTCCATTCTCTCTACGGTTTTTTCTCTCTCTCACTCTCTTCCTTTCTCTTCATTCTCTATAACGTTTTTCTCTCTCACTCCACTCCTTCCTCTTCATTCTCTCTAACGTTTTTTCTCTCTCACTTTCTTTCTCTTTTTCTATTCTCTCTAACGTTTTTCCTCTCCTATCCCCTTTCTTCCTCATCATTCTCTCTAACGTTTTTTCTCTCTCACTCTCTTCCTCTCTCTTCATTCTCTATAACGTTTTTCTCTCTCACTCCACTCCTTCCTCTTCATTCTCTCTAACGTTTTTTCTCTCTCACTTTCTTTCTCTTTTTCATTCTCTCTAACGTTTTTTCTCTCTCACTTTCTTTCTCTTTTTCCATTCTCTCTAACGTTTTTCCTCTCTTATCCCCTTTCTTCCTCTTCATTCTCTGTAACGTTTTTTCTCTCTCACTCTCTTCCTCTCTCTTCATTCTCTATAACGTTTTTCTCTCTCACTCCACTCCTTCCTCTTCATTCTCTCTAACGTTTTTCTCTCTCTCACTTTCTTTCCTCTTTTTCATTCTCTCTAACGTTTTTTCTCTCTCACTTTCTTTCTCTTTTTCCATTCTCTCTAACGTTTTTCCTCTCTTATCCCCTTTCTTCCTCTTCATTCTCTGTAACGTTTTTTCTCTCTCACCCTCTTCCTTTCTCTTCATTCTCTATAACGTTTATCTCTCTCACTCCATTCCTTCCTCTTTATTCTCTCTAACGTTTTTTCTCTCTCACTTTCTTTCTCTTTTTCCTTTTTTTCTATCGTTTTTCTCTCTTACTCTCTTCCTTTCTATTCATTCTCTCTGAAGTGTTCTTCTCTCTACTTAATCTCTTCCTCTTTTTAGAATAATATTTATTAATTCATTATCATATCGCAATGTTGTAATGTTATGAATGCAATAGGTTTTTCAAGACCTGGCATGCGATAAATGAATGAATCAATCAATCAATCTTCTTCCATTCTTTCTATCGTTTTATCTCTCTCTCTCTCTCTTCCTTCCTCTTCATTCACGCTAACGTTTTTTCTCTCTCATTCTCTTCCTTCCTCTTCATTCTCTTCAACGTTTTTTCTCTCTCACTCTCTTCCTATTTTCTCATTCCCTCTAACGTTTCTTTCTCTCTCACTTTATTCCTCTTTTTCATTCTCTCGAACGTTTTTCCTCTCTTATACCCTTCCTTCCTCTTCATTCTCTCTAACATTTTTTCTCTCTCACTCTCTTCCTTTCTCTTCATTCTCTATAACGTTTTTCTCTCTCACTCTATTTCTCGCTCTTCATTCTCTCTAACGTTTTTCCTCTCTCACTCTCTTCCTATTTTTCTCATTCTCTCTTAAGTTTTTTCTCTCTCACTTTCTTTCTCTCTTTTTCATTCTCTCTAACGTTTCTTCTCAATCACCTTATTCCTTTTTTTCCATTCTCTCTAACGTTTTTTCTCTCTCACTTTCTTTCTCTTTTTCTATTCTCTCTAACGTTTTCCCTCTCCTATCCCCTTTCTTCCTCTCCATTCTCTGTAACGTTTTTCTCTCTCACTCTCTTCCTTTCTCTTCATTCTCTATAACGTTTTTCTCTCTCACTCCAATCCTTCCTCTTTATTCTCTCTAACGTTTTTCCTCTCTCACTTTCTTTCTCTTACTTTATTCTTTTTTTTCCATTCTCTCCAACGTTTTTCCTCTCTCACTTTCTTTCTTTTTTCCATTCTCTCTAACGTTATTCCTCTCTTATCCCCTTTCTTCTCTTCATTCTCTGTAACGTTTTTTCTCTCTCACTCTCTTCCTTTCTCTTCATTCTCTATAACGTTTTCCTCTCTCACTCCATTCCTTCCTCTTCATTCTCTCTAACGTTTTTTCTCTCTCACTATCTTTCTCTCTCTTTCATTCTCTCTAACGTTTCTTCTCTCCCACTTTATTCCTCTTTTTCCCATTCTCTCTTACGTTTTTCCTCTCTTATCCCCTTTCTTCCTCTTCATTCTCTGTAACGTTTTTCTCTCTCACTCCACTCCTTCCTCTTCATTCTCTTCAACGTTTTTCTCTCTGACTCTTTTCCTTTCTCTATAACGATTTTCTCTCTCACTCCACTCCTTCCTCTTCATTCTCTGTAACGTTTTTTCTCTCTCACTTTCTTTCTCTCTTTTTCATTCTCTCTAACATTTTTCTCTCTCACTTTATTCCTCTTTTTCATTCTCTCGAACGTTTTTCCTCTCTCACTCTCTTCCTTTCTATTCATTCTCTCTGAAGTGTTCTTCTCTCTACTTAATCTCTTCCTCTTTTTAGAATAATATTTATTAATTCATTATCATATCGCAATGTTGTAATGTTATGAATGCAATAGGTTTTTCAAGACCTGGCATGCGATAAATGAATGAATCAATCAATCAATCTTCTTCCATTCTTTCTATCGTTTTATCTCTCTCTCTCTCTCTTCCTTCCTCTTCATTCACGCTAACGTTTTTTCTCTCTCATTCTCTTCCTTCCTCTTCATTCTCTTCAACGTTTTTCTCTCTCACTCCACTCCTTCCTCTTCATTCTCTTCAACGTTTTTCTCTCTCACTTTCTTTCTCTCTTTTTCATTCTCTCTAACGTTATTCCTCTCTTATCCCCTTTCTTCTCTTCATTCTCTGTAACGTTTTTTCTCTCTCACTCCACTCCTTCCTCTTCATTCTCTTCAACGTTTTTCTCTCTCACTTTCTTTCTCTCTTTTTCATTCTCTCTAACGTTTTTCCTCTCTCACTTTCTTTCTCTTTTTCATTCTCTCGAACGTTTTTCCTCTCTCACTCTCTTCCTCTCTCTTCATTCTCTCTAACGTTTTTCCTCTCTCACTCTCTTCCTATTTTTCTCATTCTCTCTTAAGTTTTTTCTCTCTCACTTTCTTTCTCTCTTTTTCATTCTCTCTAACGTTTCTTCTCAATCACCTTATTCCTTTTTTTCCATTCTCTCTAACGTTTTTTCTCTCTCACTTTCTTTCTCTTTTTCTATTCTCTCTAACGTTTTCCCTCTCCTATCCCCTTTCTTCCTCTCCATTCTCTGTAACGTTTTTCTCTCTCACTCTCTTCCTTTCTCTTCATTCTCTATAACGTTTTTCTCTCTCACTCCAATCCTTCCTCTTTATTCTCTCTAACGTTTTTCCTCTCTCACTTTCTTTCTCTTACTTTATTCTTTTTTTTCCATTCTCTCCAACGTTTTTCCTCTCTCACTTTCTTTCTTTTTTCCCATTCTCTCTAACGTTATTCCTCTCTTATCCCCTTTCTTCTCTTCATTCTCTGTAACGTTTTTTCTCTCTGACTCTTTTCCTTTCTCTATAACGATTTTCTCTCTCACTCCATTCCTTCCTCTTCATTCTCTCTAACGTTTTTCTCTCTCACTATCTTTCTCTCTCTTTCATTCTCTCTAACGTTTCTTCTCTCCCACTTTATTCCTCTTTTTCCCATTCTCTCTTACGTTTTTCCTCTCTCACTCTGTTCCTTTCTCTTCATTCTCTATAACGTTTATCTCTCTCACTCTATTCCTCCCTCCTCATTCTCTCTAACGTTTTTCCTCTCTCATCCCCAGTTCATCTTTCATTAACAGTTGAAGAAATATAATAACTTAGCACAAGGAATAGTTGGAGATATGCTTGTACTCATTTTGATAGGAGTAATATGTAGATTTGAGTAATGATAGTACAAATCAAGGAAAATTAACAGTTTAAGAAATATAATATCTTAGCACAAGGAATAGTTGGTGATAGCTCAGGCATATGAATATATTCATTCACAGAATACCCATAAGCTATTGCATCAAATCCAATCGTCTGATCCGTCCGATGACGATCTGTGTGCGCCTACCTTTACAGTATTATTCTGTAGAAATTGTAGAACTTATAATTATAGGACAATAAGTTGATAGAAATTATACTCATTTTCATCCATACAATAATTGATGACATTTAGTATCTAGCCATGACATATAGTACCATATATAGCTAAATTTGTGACTTATAGATGGTGAACTATTCTTCCCAAAACTCATTACTTTTAATTGAGGAGCTTAATTGGTACTGAGTTATAATTACTGTACCAATTATAGTGTCGAATTTCAATGCCAATTAGTGTGGGTCACATTGGTATACCACAAGGGATAATCTCAATCGAGGGTCATGCTCCATTGTATTAACTTGGGACACAATATATCCACATCCACATCTAGCGAAACTGAGCAGACATATAACGTTGAGTATCGGACACAAGATAACTGGGAATTTTTTCCGGGTAACGTAACGTGTCACTTGTAGCGTATCAGACAAAAAAGAACTGGGGAATTTTATTTGGGTTGGGCTAGTCTAATCTAATCTTCTGGTGAAAATTTAACGGCGCAGAGACGAAATAACGAAATCAATTACAACAATTCACGGATAGACATACGTAGTACTGTGTCTGCTACGCTACGCTACTGGTGGCCTATCATGTATTTTTTGTAGCGTGTCAGACAAAAAAGGAGTGGGAAATTCTATCTGGGTTGGGCTAGTCTAATATAATATCCTGGTGAAAATTCAAGAGACGAAATAACGAGTACTGTGTCTCTTACATTATGTTACTTTGACTGTTGAGTTACGTTACTGATAGCGTATCAGTTATTTTTTTTAGTGTATAAGACAAAAAAGAGCTAGGGAATTCTATTCGGGTTAGGCTAGACAAATCTCATCTACTATATTAAGAGCCATGTTTCAATGGCCGTGGAGAAAGATAGCAGAACAACGTTGCCGATCCTCTGTCTTGTCGATGCCTTCTATAGACGGGGGCTGATACAGGTTTATTGATGTAATATTCACTGTTCATTTTCGTTTGGAATAATCAATGATATTTCCCAATAATTTCATAATGAATTTTTCACAATTAAGATGAATTATTTTGTTAATCAATTATCAATTCTACATTGTTGAAAGACGATCAGGCAACAGAGCAAAACGAGAAAGAGATAGCGCTTCCTCTTTGCGCTATCCGTTGTACGCTTTGTTTGATGATAGACAAGGATAGAAATACCATTGCTAATTAAACACTGCCATCCGCTTTGTTGAGTTATAGACAAGGATAATCAAACACTGCCCTTAAAAGTGGACCTCAATATAATACAAAAATCTGGTGTGGTACACTCACACAACTTTCCTTACTTATTGATCTCTAAGCCTCATTAACGTGGATAATTTAGGCAATAACATTATGCCGATTGGCGGATAAATAATTAAAACTACGATTATACTATTGTGATTGTGTTCAGAGTAGACTTTCCTTTGTTTGAATTATGAAATTTGAGGATTTTTTAAAAGTTGTCAAAACAGCTGTTCTACAAATAGAATATCGACATGTGCTCTTTTGAATAAACTGCTCTACCTACCTACCTCACGCACGAGAAGGAAGTTACAAAGTCAATTTCTCAAGGATGGGGTGGACTCCCTGTTAATTTCTCAGGGAGGAGACTCATGCCAATTAATAGAGCTGATATATAACTATATATACAGGGTATGAATTTGAAAAAACCGGTCAAGTAATTTTTGAGAAAATCGTGATAGAAATTTAACAAAATTCATTCTTCTCAAGTATATTACGGAGCTCCCGCAATTTTCCCAGGAATGAGACTCATGTCAGTTGATAGGGCTTATAAAAAGCTATCAAGGGTATACATTTAAAGAGAATCGTTGGAGCCGTTTTCGAGAAAACCGTGAAAAACATGGTTCTTTAGCCATTATCCGCCATTTTGGATTGAATTTCTTATTGTTGGATCCTCATGGTATAAGGAACTTAAGTTTAAAATTTCAAGTCAATCGGTTAATTAGGAATGAAGTTATCGTGTTCACAGACACACACACCCACACACACAGACCAACACCCAAAAATTATGTTTTTGGACTCAGGGGACCTTGAAACGTATAGAAAACATGAAATTGGGGTACCTTAATTTTTTTTGGAAAGCAATACTTCCCTTACCTATGGTAATAGGGCAAGGAAAGTAAAAAGAAATGGATTTTATTGTGGACTTGTGTGTGAGGCGGGTTGCATATCTCACTCCTTCATAATATCACATACATTCACGGTAGCTGATACAGGTTTATTGATGTATTATTAACGGTTCATTCTCGTTTAAAATAATCAAATGTATTTTATTGAGCAAGAAACCATATTTTTCAATAATTTCATAAAGAATTTTTACAATTAAGATGAAATATTTTGTTGATCAATTATTATTTCTACATTGTTGAAAGACGATCGGGCAACAGAGCAAAGCGAGAAGAAAGAGATAGCGCTGAGCGCTTTGTTGAATGATAGACAAGGATAGAAATACCATTGCTAATGAAACACTGCCATTATAACGTGCACCTCACTATAGAAAAAATTCAACGGTGCAGAAACGAAATAACTCTGGCTACATCAATTACTGATAGACACGTAGTTCTGTGTCTGTTACGTTACATCACTGTGTCTGTGTCTGTTACGTTACTGTGTCTGTGTTTATTACGCTAAGTTACTCTGTTCATGTATGTCCAGTCAGATCCATTGGTCAGCATTTTTTATTTTAATGACGTTAACGCTTGCAATTCAACCAATCCGAATAGTTTAAAGTGAATTCCAGGATGGTTTCGTTGGATGTGGGAGTGACTTCAACTCTATTGAAATTCCTTGGTGATCCGTCGACCAGTACTCTTAATTTGCTCAATTAGCCTACCAGACTCACGTACTGCTATTGTGGAGTAACCAAATAGATTTTCTCTCATTCGACATTTGAATACTTTACTATAGTGAGGTCCACGTTATAATGGAAGAGTTTGATTGGCAATGGTATTGCTATCCTTGTCTATCATTCAGCAAAGCGGATGATGTTATCTTTTTCTCGCTTTGCTCTGTTGCCAGATCGTCTTTCAGCAATGAAGAATAATTGATAATTTAATATCGGGGCACCGAGCTTCGTTCGTTATTCTTATTTATTGATAAACAGAACACAATTTTCTAAAATGATCGTGTTTATATTTCACAGCTGGCTATACAGACATTCGAAACATTGAATCAGTCATTTTATTCAAACAGGCAGTCAAAAAAATGTTATCAGAGAAAAGCCTATATGTAATCTCAGAATATTATTCACAAGAAAATTGATTTTTTCATAAATATATATCATACCATCCTTAATGATACTTGACACTTGATACCTGAATAAATATTTCATTATTTTGATTGTATGTATTATAATATGTATTATAGTATTAGGATTAGTATTAGTACTGACAAGTTACCTGTCAAATGGGATTATTCCCAAAATTGATGTAATGTAATGATTATTGAAAAAAAAACGTCATTGATGTTTACTTATGAATTTCGGGGATGCGATATTTTGATTTTTCACATACTCACGTTTTTACCATCCACAGCTGTTCCAGCCAAGTATGTATGATTTATCCTTTTAATGTCGTTCAGGGAGTTTCCCCAAGGGTGAGACCTAGTGCTATTGAATCTTCATATGATAAACCCACTATGTTCCAAATTTCGTAAAAATCGTTAGAGCCGTTTTCGAGATCCGTTAAACTTAAATAACCAGATATAAAAGTAACCAGATATATATAAATACAGAAATTGCTCGCTTAATATAATAGGATTTTGTTGATTGAGAATATTTTATCTATGTAGATTACAATATACAGAGTGTTCTGTCACGATGTATATCGTAACTAGAGAAAGGAATTGAATTTAGGGCTCATTTATTCGACGCTCGGCTATCTTTCATAGAATCTGAGGGGTCAACGTTCAAGCCAGCCACTGGCCTACCGCTCAGCGATGCTGCGCATCCTCTCTCCCCTCCCTCTCGGTCACTGAGGGAGGCTCGAGAAAGGCCAGCAGGAAGCAGTCAAGTTCGGAGAGCCAAGTCGAGCGGTCGAGAGAGGTGAGAAGGAAGCAGCGAGCAGCTAGCAACGTCACAGTACACCAGTACTAAGTGAACTCCGATTTCTTCAGCGACCGGGAGTTGTGTCGAGGCTAAAGTCGATTAGCCTCTCACACAGTGAACTCCACTGCTCTACACTCGTTTGGGCGAGTGTTGAACGACATTTAACCTGTTTGGACGACGGGTTGCCAGTTTCGACCAACGACAACACGTCAGGTTTGGTCGAAACCTGACTCCCCATTGGTAGGCCACCAGTGGGACATCGAGGCGAGAAAGGACATCTGGGAAGGTGTGGAAAAGCCTTTCCCGCAACTCCGCGGCCGATCCGGACCCCAGGAGGACAGCTGGTGCCCGGCCAGTAGGACTTAGGAAAGTCCAGAGTGCTGGCCGCCGCAGCGCACTAGTCCAGTGCGGGATCGCAAGAGGACGGCTGGGAAGGCCAGGAAAAGCCTTTCCCGCAACTCCGCGGCCGATCCGGACCCCAGGAGGACAGCTGGTGCCCGGCCAGTAGGACTTAGGAAAGTCCAGAGTGCTGGCCGCCGCAGCGCACTAGTCCAGTGCGGGATCGCAAGAGGGCGTCTGGGAAGGCCAGGAAAAGCCTTTCCCGCAACTCCGCGGCCGATCCGGGCCCCAGGAGGACAGCTGGTGCCCGGCAAGTAGGACTTAGGAAAGTCCAGAGTGCTGGCCGCCGCAGCGCACTAGTCCAGTGCGGGATCGCAAGAGGACGTCTGGGAAGGCCAGGAAAAGCCTTTCCCGCAACTCCGCGGCCGATCCGGACCCCAGGAGGACAGCTGGTGCCCGGCCAGTAGGACTTAGGAAAGTCCAGAGTGCTGGCCGCCGCAGCGCACTAGTCCAGTGCGGGATCGCAAGAGGACGTCTGGGAAGGCCAGGAAAAGCCTTTCCCGCAACTCCGCGGACGATCCGGGCCCCAGGAGGACAGCTGGTGCCCGGCAAGTAGGACTTAGGAAAGTCCAGAGTGCTGGCCGCCGCAGCGCACTAGTCCAGTGCGGGATCGCAAGAGGACGTCTGGGAAGGCCAGGAAAAGCCTTTCCCGCAACTCCGCGGCCGATCCGGACCCCAGGAGGACAGCTGGTGCCCGGCCAGTAGGACTTAGGAAGTCCAGAGTGCTGGCCGCCGCAGCGCACTAGACCAGTGCGGAACCGGAAGAGGACCTCTGGGAAGGCCAGGGAAAGCCTTTACCAGAGCTCCGCAACCAACCCGGACCCCGGGAAGACACCCGGTGCCCGAGGACTAAGACTTAGTCCCGACACGAAGCCCTTTCTCACGACTAACACTGCAAGGTTCCTGTTCCCTTCTTTCCGCGACCAACCCTGTTTGGCAGTGCGAAAGCACGGCCCCTCTTTCCTAAAAGAGGGAAACATTCCTCCAAAGCACTCAAAACCCTGTTTCAACCCCCAACCCGAGCGAGGGTGGTTGACGGACGCCCCACCAAGACTCCCGTCCCCTGCCGCGGCCCTCCCCAGTCGCCGACTGAGTTTAGCCGGCCCAGAGCGACACTGGGAACTCTGATAGAGACAGGTGTGGGCAAAAATCTACTCAGAAGATTGGCGCCCAACGTGGGGCCCAAGGCAGGAGGAGTAAAGCAGCAATGAGTGCAGAAGAGAAATGTAATCGCGCCGGAGAAGACCAGGAGGCGCGAGGGGATAACAGCGATCCAGGAGTGTCCTGGATTTACAAACTCCACCGGAATGAAGCAGTGGATCTAGCAGCATCAGCAGGCTACCTACAACAGGTACCATGGCAGAGCTCAGGAGAGCTCTTGTCAAAAACCACCGGAGGACAATGGTGGAGGCCGCCGGTCTAAACAGGATCGGTGGCGGAGCTGGCACAGGTCAGGAAGAGGAAGGAGCTGCAGCTTTGTGGCCACCAGTCGCGGAGGCCACTGCATGTTCCAGACTGGAAGAAATACCCAAGGAGACGTCTCCAGAGTTTGATGGCGACTCCAGCAACTCCTGGGTGTATAGAGTGCACGATCAGGGCTTGATTGATCTAATACTCGACTCAGTGCTGACAGATGGCACAAGTACGAGCCTGAGGAGGGCTCTACTGGAGCAACGACAGCGGATTGTTGCGATGCTCCCCGTTCTGGATAATGGGGAGGAGGCGCTTCGTCGAGGAGCGCGAAGGCCAGCACCAGTTAGCGAGGAGGCAGAGCCTGCGCTGGTGAGGCCGGAGATGCCGGAGAGGCATAATAACATGCCTAGGCATGTATTGAGGTCACCTACCAGGTCAGCGGTGCCTGCTACATCCTGTATGGACCCGGGTGCCGTGTGTGACAAGGTTCGAGGGTGGCGGCTCTCATATGATGGGAGTGGAGATGCTCCAAGTTTTATGGAGCGGCTCGAGGAGCTGCAACAAGCATATGGCTTGTCTGGCAGACAGTTATTTCCAGCGCTACCTGAAATGTTAGCGGGGAAATGTTCCTTATGGATGAGGAATAGGAGAGAACAGTGGAGACACTGGGACGATTTCCTGAGAGACTTTCGGTCTCGTTACTATCCACCTACTTATGTGGAGGATCTTGAGAATGAAATTCTCGACAGGCGGCAGAAAGAAGGCGAGCTCATAGACGACTATGTTGAGGAGCTGCTAACGCTGATGAGGAGAAGAGGTGGTTTTTCAGAGAGTAGCCAGGTACAGAGATTGTACAAAAATCTTTTACCACGCTACAAGCTCTACATCAGGGAGGCTGAAGTGTACACCACCGACGACTTGCTACACTTAGCGAGGCAATATGAACGAATTAAATTCGAGGAGAAGAGTGCTCAACAGAGACAACGAGCAGTGAAGCAGGAGGAGGTGAGGAAGCAGACCAAGCCTCGACAGGAGACTACTACTACACAGCGTCGGAGTGAACAACCTCCAGAAGGCCCCGTGTGTTGGCAGTGCAAGAAGGTGGGACACTGGAGATCAGAGTGTCCGGAGGTTCCACTCTGCTCAAAGTGCGGGAAGCCGCGACCAAATTGTTCCTGTGAGAGAGAGCAGAAGAAGACTTCTGATAAAACAGCTGTGGTTAAAACAAGGCTTCAAATCCAGCTGGAGCCAGAGCTCCAGGATGACAACCGTCTTTTCACTACAGTGGAAATAGGAGACAGACAGTATAGAGCTCTTCTCGACACCGGAGCAGAGTCCAACTATATTAGCTCTAAAGCTTTTAATAGTTTGGAAGCAGTGGAACGAGAGCCTGTGCAGCGCGGCGCTGCTATGGCTAACGGAGCGGCTACACGTCTGCGAGGTGGTGTTATAACCAACCTGAAAATTGGCCGAATATCCCTATCAACGACACTCACAATAATGGATGGGCTTTCTCCAGATATTCTGCTTGGTATGGAGTTTCTCCGTGAGCACCGGGTGAAAATAGACCCCTATTCCCGGTCAGTGGAATGGGATCCTCATCTCGTCAAAAAGCACATTGGAGACGATATTTCCACTCCAAAAGTGGGAAAAGGAGCTGTCAACTCGAGGCTGGCTACTGTTAAAACCCAGCCTGACATAGGGAGGTCAAGGAAGCCACCTGGAATTATTCCTGTGAAGAAGCAGGAGAAGAAGAAATTTCCTCCAGTCCAGAAACACGTAGGAGCCGTGTGGAAGACTAGAAAAGAGGAATTTCTTTCTCAGAAAATTTCTCCAGCCCGTGGAAAGTTCATTTGCTGGCACTGTAAACGAGCTGGGCACTGGAGGTTCAACTGTCCGGAAAAGCGGTACCGGAGGCGGAAGAAGGAGGATAATTTTCAGCAAGGAGCTGGAAATAATCTTCGAGCAGGGCAATCTAGAAGACTGCCGGTGATGGAAACTACACTCAAAGTAGTTTCAGGTATTGGAGACAAGAATTATAATGCCAACCGGTATTATAATTGGAAAAAGAGGACGATGAAGGTGAACTCTGGACAGCTAGTCTACAGGAAGGAGTGTCACCTGTCCTCGGGTGCTAATCAGCTTGCCGCGAAGTTAGCGCCGGAATTTTCTGGCCCATATGACGTCGAGGAAATGTTGAGTGCCGGTAAGAGGTTTACTGTGCACGAGAAGGGCACCAAGCTCCAGCCACACTTGCCCGAAGATGAGGAAGAGGATGGTGATGGAGCAGTTGCGGAAAAGGTGGACGGAATTCGAGCGGATGGACAGCAGGAGGCTAAGCGAGTCTATAGAGGGTCGCTGCCTATCCGGAGGATGGGATACCAGAGAGGTGTCACGCGCCGCCAATAAGGAGGTAAGAGGCGAGAAGGGGTGAATATCATAAGAGTTCAATCATATCACAGCTTTAGAGCTATTTTTGATTCATAAATTATCCCATTTAAAATGAGGAAATTAAATTTTGTTGTCAAAGACAAAATTGCATAGAAATCGAAGAAAATTAATTCAGAATTATTAGCATGAATCTATTAGCCGAATTTTGAAGATAGCATTAGCACGATTCCGAAAACGATGAAAATATTAAAAGACTGACAATATTATTGTTATTGAAAGAAATTGGTCAATAGTGTATTAAAAGGAAACAGGATATTCCGTTTAATTTTTCTCATGAAATAGAGTTCTACTTAAACTAAATGGCAACTCAACCATTACAGTTTAATTATTATAATCAGTCATAAAGCACTGGCTGAATTAGATGGAAAAAATTATTATTGACAAATCAATACGTTTCTTTTGATCTGAAGGCAATCCCAATAATTTCAGATTGAAATTTATTTACAACATTAAGATGTGACCAAGCAAGGGTAATCAGGAAAATTTTCTACAGTCTATGACTAGTTAATAACAGCCAAAGTCGATTCCAACTAGACTAAATTTTCTTGATCGGTATATTACCGATATTGTTGTAACCAGGTACAGGTTAACAAACAAAACTTGCAGTAGCTTGTTTTCTATTTGCCATAAATAGTTGATGGCGGAATGAGTGGATAGAGAATATTAGAAAATATTATAGATCAGTATGATATGAATAATATTTTAACCATGAGGTAATGGTTATAATAATAATTGAAATCATTTAATGAAGCTGGTGGTAATTGCTTTAATCCGTGTAAAGTGTTACGATGCAGTTAATTAACAGACGTTATTATACTGTGGGATAAAAGTGAATTACGATGCAATTAATTAATAATTTCTCTGGATGTTGGACGACACATCCAGAGGAGTTTATTCATAAATTCATACATTACATTTTTTTTTCCATATATTTTCAATAATATAACAATATTCAGTGTTTACAAAAATGATACCTCACTATATAATATATGTGTCGAGGTTATCATCAAATTAATACTAATTTATGCTACAACAGATAATACAAAAATTCCAAAATCTAAACTATATCTATTACCCTAAGCATCACCTAGTACAAAGATACTAAACCGAGGTACTATTTTCTACATATAAATTACCTTATTTAAAAAGAATACTGCTTAAATCTAAATCCTACTTACTATTAGTTTCTCACTACTTTGTATCCCAATACTGAATAACCAATGTCTAATTTTTCTTTTGAACCTATTGAAATTTTCCTCTCCTTTGATTTCTAATGGTATTCTATTAGATATTGTAGGCCCTAAATATCCTAGTGATCTTTGCCCAAACGCTGTATTCATTCTTGGTACTTCTTGATTGTAACGTTCTCTTATTCTAGTATTATGGCTATGGCTAATTATTCATGTGGAATGAATAAATTGCGTTTGATTGTGAGTCGAGATGTACTACAATCGGGGGTTTTTTAGCTTCAGATTATGATTAACATTTTCTAATATTTCACTTGAAAATAAAGTCGGAGGACTTACTATAAATTGGAATAAAATAATTATTATTTCAATTGGAATTAATTCTATGTTGGATCGAAAAGTTGTTTGTGCTGTGCTGTGAAGATAAGATAAACGTTATCTCAACTAGCTAACTGCTATCGCCAAGCTTCTAGTCTGTAGAAGAGAATTACTTCTCCTTTTCAATAACAATTTATAAAATTGAATTCATGTGAATTCTAGTTTTTCCAGATATTCTACTGTTATTGAGTCAGTCTGTGTTTGATCGTGCTATTGTTAGTTTGGAATTAGATCACGTCTCGAGAGTGAATCTAATTTTTACTCAGCCTACCATCATGAGTTTATTGACGGTGCATTAGCTCATTCAATTATTACTATTTTTGTGCTGATTGTTGTGATTATTTTTCGGAAAATCAATACTTCCAGAGTATGAATTAATTAACAGCTGTTGTGTCATTATACACGCCTTGTGTGAATAATTACTTTGAAAAAGTAAATCAAGATTTATTTCGGGGTCAAATAAGTCTTGAAGTGAGAAGGAGAGATTGAGCAATAAATGTTCACTGATTGTGAATTAATTAGCAGATGTTATCTGTTATAATAAACACACTGTCATTTATATCCAATGGATGGTTACTTTGCATAAGTAAATCATGTGATTGATTTCATTATTGAAATGAACAGTGAGAAGTGGAATATTGAGTTGAAATTTATAGTTTCGATTTTATTATTGTGATATAGTGAGAAGGCTGTGATCCTCATAACAGATCGAAAATGAATTATTATTTCGACCACATTTAATTGTGATATAAAATCGAAATATGTGGTGTAACATCACAACTAGTGGCTTCATGTCAACCATATAGTTCAGTATTCCTCATCATATTATCATCTCTCATATTTTATTGTGAACAATAAGTTGCTGATACACTGAACTAACTGAGGGTATCCATCACTCTGACACTTGGTAATTTTCCTGGACTCCATTTCGCCTCTATCAACTTCTGCCTCCTGTGAAGTGGTACATTGTTGTGTATCACGTTTCTTCCTGAGGATGGGGACTGCAACTTGAGTCTACTTCCTCGACGAGCTCCTGGAATTATTGGAGCTGTATCTCAGCTGACTATTGCTGAGACCACAACGAGTTCCTGGTCATGTTGGAGATTCATTCCAGCTGTCTGATGCTGGAAGTTTAGGCAGTGTGAAAACACGGCCATGCAGGGCGAAAGCCCGGCACAAGCAGTGCGCGAGCACGGCGAAGCAAGGCAGTGTGAAAACACGGCCATGCAGGGCGAAAGCCCGGCACAAGCAGTGCGCAAGCACGGCGAAGCAAGGCAGTGTGAAAACACGGCCATGCAGGGCGAAAGCCCGGCACAAGCAGTGCGCAAGCACGGCGAAGCAAGGCAGTGTGAAAACACGGCCATGCAGGGCGAAAGCCCGGCACATGCAGTGCGCAAGCACGGCGAAGCAAGGCAGTGTGAAAACACGGCCATGCAGGGCGAAAGCCCGGCACATGCAGTGCGCAAGCACGGCGAAGCAAGGCAGTGTGAAGACACGGCCATGCAGGGCGAAAGCCCGGCACATGCAGTGCGCAAGCACGGCGTCCCCGGCAGTGTGAAAACACGGCCATGCAGGGCGAAAGCCCGGCACATGCAGTGCGCAAGCACGGCGAAGCAAGGCAGTGTGAAAACACGGCCATGCAGGGCGAAAGCCCGGCACATGCAGTGCGCAAGCACGGCGACTCATTGCAGTGCGGAAGCACGGCGTTTCCCTTGCAATGTTATTTAGGTTCCCAGAACCTGTCTGAGGTGTTGTTCACCTCGTTTTTATGTTACCCGCCCATCCTGGCAGTGCGAGAGCACCGCGACTCTCATCTGCAGTGCGGAAGCACGGCGTCCCCGGCAGTGTGGAAACACGGCAACTCTGCAGTGCGGGAGCACGGCGTCCTTTTTCGCGATGCGAAAGCATAGCGTTCCTGGCAGTGCGGAAGCACGGCGCCCCGGGCAGTGCGAAAGCACGGCGTTCCTTTTGCAGTGCAAAAGCACCGCGTCCTTATTTTTGCAGTGCGAGAGCACGGCGACTCTTTGCAGTGCGGAAGCACGGCGTTTCCCTTGCAATGCTACTTAGGTTCTCAGAACCTGTCTGAGGTGTTGTTCACCTCGTTTTTTGTGTTACCCGCCCCTCCTGGCAGTGCGAGAGCACGGCGCTCTCATCTGCAGTGCGGAAGCACGGCGTCCTCGGCAGTGTGGAAACACGGCAACTCTGCAGTGCGGGAGCACGGCGTCCTTTTCGCGATGCGAAAGCATGGCGTTCCTGGCAGTGCGGAAGCACGGCGCCCCGGGCAGTGCGAAAGCACGGCATTCCTTTTGCAGTGCGAAAGCACCGCGTCCTTATTTTTGCAGTGCGAAAGCACGGCGCTTCTTGCAGTGCGAAAGCACGGCATCCCCTATCGCAGTGCGGAAGCACGGCGGCCTCTTGCAGTGTGCAAACACGGCGTCCCCCATTGCAGTACGGAAGCACGGCGGTCCTTTGCAGTGCGAAAGCACGGCGTCCCCCATCGCAGTGCGGAAGCACGGCGGCCTCTTGCAGTGTGCAAACACGGCGTCCCCCATTGCAGTGCGGAAGCACGGCGGTCCTTTGCAGTGCGAAAGCACGGCGCTTCTTGCAGTGCGAAAGCACGGCGTCCCCCATCGCAGTGCGGAAGCACGGCGGCCTCTTGCAGTGTGCAAACACGGCGTCCCCCATTGCAGTGCGGAAGCACGGCAGTCCTTTGCAGTGCGAAAGCACGGCGCTTCTTGCAGTGCGAAAGCACGGCGTCCCCCATCGCAGTGCGGAAGCACGGCGGTCTCTTGCAGTGTGCAAACACGGCGTCTCCCATTGCAGTACGGAAGCACGGCGGTCCTTTGCAGTGCGAAAGCACGGCGTCCCCCATCGCAGTGCGGAAGCACGGCGGCCTCTTGCAGTGTGCAAACACGGCGTCCCCCATTGCAGTGCGGAAGCACGGCGGTCCTTTGCAGTGCGAAAGCACGGCGCTTCTTGCAGTGCGAAAGCACGGCGTCCCCCATCGCAGTGCGGAAGCACGGCGGCCTCTTGCAGTGTGCAAACACGGCGTCCCCCATTGCAGTGCGGAAGCACGGCAGTCCTTTGCAGTGCGAAAGCACGGCGCTTCTTGCAGTGCGAAAGCACGGCGTCCCCCATCGCAGTGCGGAAGCACGGCGGTCTCTTGCAGTGTGCAAACACGGCGTCTCAACGCAGTGTGAAAGCACGGCGCAGATCTTCAAGATCTTCTCTGAAGCTAGGCCTAGGATCTGGCCAGATAGCTTGCTCATTTCTTCGGATGGTGCCGACGCATCACCACCGGTTGGCGAGGAGCCAACCTGGCGCCCAGTTTGTGTTCGGTCTATGATGACCGGCGGAGAGGCGGCAGAATGTACTCAGGCATTTGGGACATTCTGTCTGCCGTTTACCCCTTCCATCCTCACCCCCCCTCTCCTCCCCCTCTCTTTTCCCCCCCTTCCCTTAGTAGGAACAGTGTGTCACGATGTATATCGTAACTAGAGAAAGGAATTGAATTTAGGGCTCATTTATTCGACGCTCGGCTATCTTTCATAGAATCTGAGGGGTCAACGTTCAAGCCAGCCACTGGCCTACCGCTCAGCGATGCTGCGCATCCTCTCTCCCCTCCCTCTCGGTCACTGAGGGAGGCTCGAGAAAGGCCAGCAGGAAGCAGTCAAGTTCGGA